>NC_037329.1:109791121-110094152 GCF_002263795.3 Bos taurus
AAATCAGAATCAGAAATGGAACCTGTGTCTTCTGCATTGGCAGGTGGATTCTTTACCACTGAGCCACCAGGGAAGCCCAAACAGTTCTTTCATCTCTAAGATTCACATTTGTATTTTGTTTGTTCACTTTTTTACGCCAATTGTTCCTTAGTCTAACGGATGTATTCTCATCCTGGGTGATATTGCATTAAAGATGCAAAATTTGAGTCTTTGGAAGGAACCAAAAATTCGTAGCTATTAAAATGGTTTGTGACCTTTGGAAGGGTAATTGTATCATCAGCAGATAACAGTATATCAGAGCTACAGATACACAGTATTAAAATTTCATGTTGTGCTTAGTCATTCAGTTGTGTCTGACCCTTTGCAATCCCACAGACTGTAGCCTGCCTGCCAGGCTCCTCTGTCCATGGGGATTCTCCAGGCAAGAACACTGGAGTGGGTAGCCTATCCCTTCTGCAGAGGATCTTCTGGACTCAGAGATGGAACCAGGGAATCTCCTGCATTGCAGGTGGATTCTTTACCAGCTGAGCTACTAGGGAAGTCTTAAAATTTCATGGATGGGAGCAATTGAAGGAAAAATATCTAAAAAAGCTGTTTAGGGGGATGATAATGAAGACAAGCTGAGAAACACTACTCTGAGCGTAGAATGGGGTCACCTATTTCAGAGTCTCACCCCATGCCTGATGAAAGGTACATGCCTGCCTCTGCTATCCCCATCTCCTCACCTTAGAAAGTCTAGGGTGAGGCCACGGAAGTCTACATGAACACCTGAGGACTCCCCCCCACCCCCAGTCTGTTCCAGGTCCTCTGAACTCCACCAGCTCCCACACAGCCCTGGCTGCCCTTCTCCCTGTCTGCTGTTTGGTGCTCTCCTCTCTCAGTGGATGTTCCATTGAGGGCAGCATCACCTGGAAGTGCTGTGATAGGACCATGTGCTCTAGTGTCACTGCTCAGTATTAGGTGGGTTTCATTATTTTTAAAAGGGAGACAGATAGGATTTGAAGGCACATACCTTGGAAAGGAAGTCACCCCCGGAAGAGCAGACGAATGAAGTAAAACAACTGCTTCTGCTGGTTCCCTTTTTATCCCCCTCCAAGAGTGAACTAAAATCATTTTTTATAACCAGCTTTTCAAACTATTCAGTTGAAAATGTTTAGGAAAGTTACATTCTGTGAAAAAGAATGTGGGGCCTATTTAAAGAAGAGCACCAACGTTGCAGGCAGGACCAAGGGGTCAAATCTGCCAGGAATATACAAGCCATGACAAGGGCTCTTTCCAGGGACAAATCTGAGGCTGAGTCCCAGGAGACTGGATTTAAGTCATGGGTTGGCCGCCATCAGCTGAGAACCTTGGGCAAGGTCCCTTAACCTCAGGTGGCCTCAATTTCCTCCTCTGTGAAGTGAGGGAATTGGAGTAGAGGGTTTCTGAAGTCCCAAGTAGATCTAAATTCTCTTTTCATTCAAATTAGTCATCACAGGCCACCAGGCAGATAAATTCCTGACGGGAAAGGGAGAGCTGAGCAATTAACCAGAAAGGGAGAAGATATTCTTGGTAGCAAACTACAAAATTATTAGCTGGTTTTTTCTTCTTTTGAGTTTTCACAGAATTGGAGAATGTAAGAACAGAGAATTGCAGGAAGCATCAGGATAAGGGGAAGAAAAGGCTACCCCCCAAACCTAGTCGGGGACCCCAGTGGGTAGCGGGGAGGCTGAGACACATATTTGGGCCGGAGAGCTGGAAGAGGCCAAACCCAACTGTACTTCATAGCAATGCATAGTCTGTATGCAAGTTTCAAGTTTTTTTTTTCTCTATCTGCCCTTGCTGGAGGGCTCAAAATGTTTTTACACTGTGGTTAAAGCAGCTCTCAAGCATCCCTGAAGCCAAATCCCATGTTTAAAAATTAAAGAATAAATTAATTTAATATCATGTATGTATGCACACATATACACATTCATATTTCTATAATTATATCCATGTATATACATATGTAAGGAGGACATGTCAACCCACTCCAGTATTCTTGCCTAAAGAATCCCCAGGGACAGAGGAGCCTAGCAGGCTACAGTCCATGGGGTCACAAAGAGTTGGACACAACTGAGTGACTAAGCACAGCATATACCTATGTGTTAGGAAAGACTATGCTTTCCTTAGAGACCAGATATATTTTTCCCTTATGAAATGCTGTCAGGAAGCATTTAACAAGAGGCTTCCTGTGTGCTGTTTTGGATCTGTCAGGAATTCTCTGCTCTTTATTAATTCCTGAATATTCAGGAATTAAGAGGAGAGGCAAGCCTTTCCCGGGACTGAGGAATCCAAGCATTTCCTTCATTAGCGTTTCTATATGGTGATAAGTACCCTCTTCCTTCTTGTGAACCATATGGTAAAAGTGATTGTTTACAAATCTCTCTCTTTAATATGGATTGCCTATGTTTTGTAAGTCTGGAATTTTAATCTTTATCTTTGCTGAGAATAACTACTTTGTAAGACGGTATATATGCCCACACCATGTTGATAAAAACACTTTTGCTCCATCAGAGCTCTGGTCCCCGTGTCCGTCTCTCTCTCTCTCTCTGTCTCTTTTTCAGGCTGATCCCCTGGAGTGCAGAGGCTCTCTGAGTTCACTTTCCTGCTCGGGCTTCTAAGACCCTCTCGAGAAGGTGCTCTGCGCCTTCACCCCATCGAGAGGGCGCCTGAGGCCTTCGTGAACAGAGCAAGCCCCATGCAGGGGCTTTATTGGCTTTCTGTGCAAACCAAGGAATATCAGCCTCTTTCTCTCCTTTCTCTCCTTTACTTTCTTATCATCGACTCCGGACCACCAGGTTCGGGTCCATTAAAGGACCTCAACAAAATGCAAAACTGATCATTCTTGCTTCTGGGCTTTATCACCAGAAAGATGGAAGCCAGTATTCATATCTCACCTTCAACAGTGTGGTTCTCTAGGCCCTGCACATCTACATTCTGATTCCACCCACTCCTCCCCACGACCCCATCTTCCCTTCCCCTAATCCTAGCTCTCTTATGGGGCTCTAGTCCCAGTCCCAGCACAGTTGCCTTTCCACCTGCCAACTGTAGGGAGCATGTTAAAAGCTATTCACCTATTCCCTTTGGGGATATTTGCTTGTGATATTGTTTAGTAACACAACCCATTTTCTGTAATTGCTTCTCCTGCTACTTCTAGCCACAACTGTCTACTCAATTCCACTTCATGCCTTTCTATTTGTATTTCTCCTCTGTTCATGGAATTTCCCAGAGAAGAATACTGGAGTGGCTTGCCATTTCCTTGTTTCTCCAGGGGATCTTCCGGACCCCGGGATTGAAACTGTGTCTCTTAGGTCTCCTGCATTGGCAGGCGGGTTCTTTACCATTTGTGCCACCTGAGAAGGGCCCAAGTCATTCGTATTTAGTGATCCCTGATTTTTATCCACTTATATTTTCCCATTTTATAGTAAAGATCCTTATTAGACATGAAAAACCATTGGTGAAATAAAGTGGAGAATCGATAGCCAAAATTGAAAAATGTATTTTAACTTTTCATGAAGAAAATTTCAGATATAAATAAAAATAGGATCCCCATGTATCCAATCTCATATTCATCAATTAGGAATTCATGTCTAATCTTGCCTTGTCTATAAACAACCATTACAGAATGTTGCCCCACTGCACTGTTTTGAAGCAAATCTCATTTGTCATACCATTTCATTTGTAAATGGCTTGGTAAAAATCTCTAAAAGAGAAGGATTTTCTAAAAATAAAATTTTAAACAGGAAATATAAATTGGCTGTGGAGAGGACAGATAACTCAGGAGTTTGGGATTAACATATATGCACTACTATATGTAAAAGAAATAAAAAAGGATCTACTATATAGCCCAGGAAATATATTTAGTATCTTGTAATTACTTATAATGGAAAAGAAAAAGAATATATATACATTCATATGGTTTTTCCTGTGGTCATGTATGGATGTGAGAGTTGGACTGTGAAGAAGGCTGACTGCTGAAGAATTGATGTTTTTGAACTGTGGTGTTGGAGAAGACTCTTGAGAGTCCCTTGGACTGCAAGGAGATCCAACCAGTCCATTCTGAAGGAGATCAGCCCTGGGATTTCTTTGGAAGGAATGATGCTAAAGCTGAAACTGCAGTACTTTGGCCACCTCATGCAAAGAGTTGACTCATTGGAAAAGACTCTGATGCTGGGAGGGATTGGGGGCAAGAGGAGAAGGGGACGACAGAGGATGAGATGGCTGGATGGCATCACTGACTCGATGGACATGAGTCTCAGTGAACTCCGGGAGCTGGTGATGGACATGGAGGCCTGGCGTGCTGCGATTCATGGGGTCGCAAAGAGTCGGACATGACTGAGCGACTGATCTGATCTGATCTGATGCATATTATGTATAACTGAATCACTTTGCCATACATCTGAAACTAACACAAAATTATAAATTAACTATCTATACTTTATTTATTGAATGCTTCCCATATGCCATGCCTTTAATATTAATTTATCTAATAAATTTAATGTCACATAAAAAGAACAGGGAGTATTATAGGTGGGGCTTTTGGCTCAAAACTAGTGATTCCAGAGCCATGAACAAAAACACCAATAAACTCAAGATAAAAAGAAATTTTCCAGTAAATTACTTGCTTATGAAACTGGGGAATCATAGGATTACGCTAAGCAATGATTAATAACACTTGAAATTTGGTTTTATAACAGGTAGAGAAAATTTGACTACCTTAATAGCATGGAAACTTGTCCTCAAACCACAGTGCTGCACAACAGCAGGGCTTCCCAGATGGCACAGTGGAAAAGAATCCAATCACCCTGCCAATGCAGGAGATACAGGAGCCTCGGGCTCCATCCCCAGATCAGGAAGATCCCCTGGAGTAGGAGATGGCAACCCGCTCCAGTATTCTTGCCCAGAAAATTCCATGGACAAAGGAGCCTGGCAGGCTACAGTCCATGGGGTCACAAAGCATCAGACACAACACACACATATACACGCTGTACACACACTAGAAGACCAAAATTAAAAAGTCTGACAATGTAAAATGCTGATGAACAAGAAACAGTCCTTCCTTAGATTGCTGGTGTGAAGGTAAAATAGTAAAAGCATCTTGAAAACCTGCTTGGTGGGGTCCTATAAAGTTAAACATCACACCTACCCCACAGCCCAACAATTGCAGTCTTAGGTATTTACTCAAGAAAAATAACATCATGTCTATGATGAGAATTGTTTAAGATTGCTCAGGTAAGACTTTTCAAAATAAAGGAAACCTGGAAACAACTCAAAGGCCCATCAATTGCACGATGTATAACATATCCATACCATGGAATTCTACTTAATAATAAAAAGGAAAAACTGATACATGTTTAATAACAATGGGATGGCTACTCAGGTAGCCATCAGATAAATTTGTCAAAATTCATCAAGCTATATACTTAAGACCTATGCATTTTAAAAACTATAAACCACACTATAAATGACAATAAAAAATAACTTCAAGAGAAAACTAGCTTATCTGGAAAAATACACTGATTCAGGGCACAAGGTAGAAAGTGAACTCTTGTTTCCCTTTCACTCTATCTTTTACTTCCTGTCCCATGTGAGGCATTGGTATCAGTGCACCCTGACTTTAGAAAAAAGAGGAAAATTGCTCCACAAAATAAAATGAGCATTTAGGAGGGAGAAAACAAGAGAGGAAAGAGAAGAGGAGAGATGGAGCCCACAGCCAGGTTTATGGGCTGAAAATGCACCTTCCTGGCACCCTTTGATGTTTAATAAAATTTACTGAACAGGAAGATCTTTACAAGTGACTTTATTATTGTTCTAGAGACCAATAGTGAGTCTAGATCTCACTTTGAAGACAAAATAATGAGGAAGAAAAATAGCTCAAGAGGAAAGTAGAGTCCTAGAGGCAGAGGAGACAGGAGCATATACATAAAGAACAAGTACAGGGTTTCAGGCTTCCTGGGCTGTCCAACTCATCAAAGCAATTTCAGCCAGAACTCAGAACTCCAGAACTCTGGAGGCCTCCCAGAGGAGATGTGGGTTAATGTATGACACCTAATTGTACCTAGCTTTTCTTACTTCTTTGAATTATGCTTTTTTTGTGGTCTTCAATTATGTTCTTCAAGGGTTTCAATAATTTTAATAGAGTTACTTTTTAAGAAAAAGTTATGCTTGATAAGGATTACATATATGTAAGATTATCTAAATAATTCCCTATCATAGCATCAAACATCATAAAAATGTACATATGTATTAAATATGTACATTTTGAGGTGCTTAGATATATGCATAGACTTATGATACCATCACTGCAAACAAGATAAAAGACATGCCTATCTCCTCCAAAAGATTTCTTGTGTTCCCTTTCTTTGTATGTGTGTGTGTGTGTATGTGGGAATGTAAGAACACTTGGTGGGAGATCTACCAACGTAACAAGTTTTTATTTAAAAAAATTTTTGGCAGTAAGAGTTTATTTTTAATTTGAAATTAAACATAAGAACTATTTAAAAACCGAAGTCATGTCTTTTTTCCTTTCTGTCCTGCATGCTGTGTATGTGTGCTAAGTCACTTCAGTCACGTCCAACTCCTTGCCATCCAATGCACTATAGCCCACCAGACTTCTCTGTCCATGGGATTCTCCAGGCAAGAATACTGGAGAGAGTTGCCATTTCCTCCTCCAGAGGATCTTCCACATCCAGGGATCGAACCCGCATCTCTTACATCTCCTGCATTGTCAGGCAATTTCTTTACCACTAGCACCATTTGGGGAGCCCTTTCTGTCTTGTTTAACAATCAAATAAACACATAATATTTGCACGTCACTGGAGTTTTGCACATCACAGGCTCTAGAGCAGATTTCTAGAACTTACCCATCTTGTATAACTCCAACTTTGTACCCATTGGACAATTCTATTTCCCTCTCCCCCCATCTCCTGGCAATCATTCTTGTACTTTCTGCTTCTATGAGTTTGATGATTTTAAAATACCGCATATAAGCAGAATCATCTTCGTGTTTTCTTTAAAATTGTCGGCTTTATATTTCTTCTCCTGGACTCTTTTCATTTTTTAGCTTCCTATAGACTGATACCATGAGACAGCCTGGCTTAGTCCTGAATCGCTCATTGAAAGCATTTGCACTCATCTAATTAATTGACCCACTGAGTGCTACCCACACAGCAGGACAACTCTCACTTTTCTCTTAGATAATTGCATAGTGCCACTACGACACTGTTGAGTTTATCATTCACCAGATTATGGAGTAAGGGGTGGAAATTCTCAATGAAAGATGATCTATACACTCAGAACCCACCTATATTTATAGCACTTGAAAACACAAAGAAATGCAAAAAAAATTTTTTTTCATGTACACTGTTGCCATTCACTGACCTGCTGGTTAGATCCTCCCATAAAGGAGCCATTTATGAAGGAGATACCAGGAGTTTTATGTCAGAAGGAGCCTCACAAGCCTTTTATACTTGAATTTAGCATTACTGAAGGGCATATTAACAACAATAAATCTTGGCCTCAATGACTTCATGGCATCCCAATAAAATAGTATAAAAGATTTTTTCAGAAGGCAAATAAAAACTGATCAGAGACCATTAAAGGCAGCTTCCACCACCACATTTTTATTGTTTTAAGCTCTTTTCTTCGCATGTCAACCATTAATGAAATGAACACATTTCAAATATTAGACAATTCTATTTGCACAAAAGAGTCCCCTCTTACATAAAACTGAAACTGAGATCATCTTATGTTTAATAGAAACAGACATGTATTTAAAATGAGAAGTGGTGGAAGTGGAAAACCTATAAAAATGGATTTTATTTTTATAGGAAATAGAAGTAGTAGAAAGTCATTTTTAAAGAAATTACCTAATTGATGGGATTCTGGCTTATTTTATTCACTTCTTTACACTTACATGAATTGTCCAATTTTCCTCCAATAAATATTTTACTTTTACAATAAGAAAAGAAAAATGTCGAAGAATGGGCAAATTATGATACATTATTTAATTAATATGTGGAGTTGAAGCGATGGGGTTTACTGCATGCATTAGATCTGTCTTCTCCTCTGGTTGGGAGGAAGCCTAACAAAACATCCCTAAAAAGATAAAGACTAGTCTGCTCTGAAACCTGTTTGAACCTCAGTTTCCTCATACATAAAATGGGAGAAATGAGAGTACCAATGTAATAGGATTGTCAGGACTGAATGACGATCTATGAAAAGCATTTAGTACGAGACTTGACACAAAGCAAACACCCATCACAGCTCAGTTCTTATTAGTAGGTCTACCAATAAGGCTAAGCACTTCCCTGGTGGCTCAGATGGTAAAGACTCTGCCTGCAATTCAGGAGACCTGAGTTGGATCCCTGGGTTGGGAAGATCCCCCAGAGAAGGGAATGGCAACCCACTCCAGTATCCTTGCCTGGAGAATTCCATGGGCAGAGGAGCCTGGTGGGCTATATAGTCCATGGGGTCACAGAAGGTTGGACACCACTAAGTGACTAACACTTTCAAAATTTGTTTATTCTTCCTGCTTTAGTTTAGAGCACTTTCTTTTTTTTTTCTTCTGTTTTTAATTTTTTTATTTTTTTTACTTTTTATTTTATATTGGAGTATAGCCAATCATCAATGATGTGATAGTTTCAGGTGGACAGCAGAGGGACTCAGCCATACATATACATGGACCCATTGTCCCCCAAACTCCCTTCCCATCCAGGCTACCACATAACATTGAGCACAGTTCCCTGTGCTGTACAGTAGATCCTTGTTGGTTATCCACTCTAAGAATAGCAGTGTGTACATGTCTAAATGCCTTACCTATCCCTTCTCCCCATCCTTCCCTGCTGGGAACCATAAGTTTGTAGAACAGATTTCTATCTTGAATGTTTGTCAATAGCTAATCTCATTGCAACTTTTTTGTAGGATATGAAATTCTTTGCTTTATAGAGTTTTATTGGGCTTCCCTGGTGGCTGAATTGGTAAAGAATCCGCCTGCAATGTGGAAGACCTGGGTTTGATCCCTGGGTTCAATACGAGAATTGTATTGAATACAAGAAAACACATGCATACACACAAATATACACCCAGCACACAATTCTGTGTAAAAGTTTAGTGATTTCATTTGGGAAGTCCAAGTCCGGAAGGAGGGTGGTGGAGAGATCAAAGACAATTGACTAACCAACAACCACCAAGGGGGCTGATCAAGGACTGTATGAACGGCAGCTTCCTATGCCTCAGGTCGGGTGCTTCAGGTCAGGGCGGGTCAGCAAGACAGACAATACGTGCATATGCGTGAAGCAGAGGAAAGTGGGGAGAAATAGGGACCCACATATTTAACCCCAGTGATGTGGATGACTACAAGATCTTCCCTGGGGAGCTGCACACACATCTGGTCCAGGCCTGGAGAAGATGAAGGAGGAGTTTCAGGAGGAAGCATAGTTGTGAACATTTGTGCTGGTCTTTGCCAACAAGGTAGACCAACAACAGGTCACAATATCCAAGGACTTTAACAGCACCTGACACCTTACATTGACAGAGAGTCATGGTTACTGCTTCACATCCATCTTCACAACCTTAAGCACATTTTTCTTGAGGCCTATCCTAACCCAGATACTCTGGTAACAGGGTTCTTGGATACAAGGTTCTAGTTAGCTAAGCTGGCAGCATAAAAACCCACCCCAGGTGGCCTTCTTTGTAGATGCAGATCCTTGTAGATCCAATGTTAATTTTGATCCAAGCTCAGTTGATTTCTAAAACCACTGGCTCTATATTTAATTGAAAAGATAGAAGGATGATTTTCTTTGTTTTTCACAGTAATAATCTCAGACTCAATGAAATCGATCACATCTCTAAAGCTCAGCAAAGAGAAGTTCAGTGCAGGGATGACTGAAGGGCAGTCAGTCATTCATGCCCCCACAGCAGTTCAGTTCAGTCACTCAGTCATGTCCGACTCTTTGCGACCCCATGGACTGCAGCACACCAGGCCTCCCTGTCCATCACCAACTCCCACAGTATACTCAAACTCCTGTCCATTGAGTCAGTGATGCCATCTGCCATCTCATCCTCTGTCGTCCCCTTCTCCTCCGGCCCTCAATCTTTCCCAGCATTAGGGTCTTTTCAAATGAGTCAGCTCTTTGCATCAGGTGGCCAACGTATTGGAGTTTCAGCTTCAGCATCAGTCCTTCCAATGAATATTCAGGACTGATCTCCTTTAGGATGGACTGGTTTGATCTCCTTGCAGTCCAAGGGACTCTCAAGAGTCTTCTCCAATATCACAGTTCAAAAGCATCAATTCTCTGGTGCTCAGCCTTCTTCACAGTCCAACTCTCACATCCATACATGACCACTGGAAAAACCATAGTCTTGACTAGACGGTCCTTTGTTGGCAAAGTAATGTCTTTGCTTTTGAATATGCTATCTAGGTTGGTCATAATTTTTTTTCCAAGGAGTAAGTGTCTTTTTATTTCATGGCTGCAGTCACCATCTGCAGTGATTTTGGAACCCCAAAAAATAAGGTCAGCCACTGTTTCCACTGTTTCCCCATCTATTTGCCATGAAGTGGTGGGACCAGATGCCATGATCTTAGTTTTCTGAATGTTGAGCTTTAAGCCAACTTTTTTACTCTCCTCTTTCACCTTCATCAAGAGGCTTTTTATCCACACAGTGGTTTTCAAACAAATCACCAGAGGTGATCACTGGTCCCACAACAGTTTCTCAGTCTATGTCTGAGGAGGGCACCAAGAATGCACATTTACACCAAGTCCCAGGTGATGCTGATGCTGATACTGATGCTGAGCCAGGAACCCCACCTGAAAAACCACCACTCCCAGTGATGGTTCAGAACCATGTTCTGCTTCTTTAGGGAAATTGCCCAAATTCAGATAATTGTGCCCACTCCACATCACTGAGTCAAGTATCTCCATTCGGAGAAGTGGGTGGGTATTTTCTTTTTTGAAAAAGTTTTACAAATGACTGTGATATGCACATTTATTTTAAAATTACAATTTTGGAACTTTTGTAGAGCTTATTTTCAACATGTTAATAGCTGTTCTCGCAAAGAAAGGAAGCTTCTGTAACCAGGTATGGTGTGAAACATAGAATTCAATAATGTTAAGCTGTTTTCTATGCAGAACAAATATATAGCTGCTACTTACATAGCAGTTGGTGATATCAGGCACTCTGCATGATTAATTAACTGAAACAGCAACCCCATGTAGAAAGTACAGTCATTTTTATTCCCATTTTGCAGATGAGGACACTGAGGTGTGAAGAGGCTAATAACATGCCTCAGGTAATAGCTAATAAGTAGGTAAGCCAGGATAAAACCCAGGATAAAACTGAGTGAAATCTTGACACCATGCTACAAAAATTTACCCAAGCTCTTAGACACAAAAAGTACCTAGGGAATCTCCATGAATAATATGTAGTCTTTTCCAAACTTGTTTAATTACAGATCATTTTCCCCATGCCCTTTTTGTTCTGGAGAAGTTTTCAGATCCAGTGTGCCTGGTTCATTCTAGGAAGCATTGTTTTACAAATTTTAATATTCATTCTTGGATTAAACTAGATTATTTAAGTGTTAGTCATTCAGGCAAAAACACTTCAGTGTTGAATAAAACTTATCTACCTAATAACTGGGCTCTGGTGAGGAGCCATTAGCTAATATTATGAGCTACAATGAAAGCATCAGCCTATGGAAATCATGAGGGTTTTTGCATTTCACTGCGTCTTGGTTGTGTATTTCCAGGCTTGGTCCCAGAAATAAATGTGCTTTTTCAAAGCTGAGCATCTGACTTGTTTTTATCTCAAAGACATTATGAATCATATAACTCATTGTGATTTGCCCCTAGATTTTGCTACTGAAAGATAGCTTCCACTCTTACAAGCAGGTAAGGCACTTATTATTAGCAATCATTAATACTAAAACAAACAAAGACCTTTTAAATCAGAGACCAAAATTTTCTAGTAAATGACCTTGGTAACTGAGCAGGGAATGGGGATGGGAGAGTGGTGGGAAGACAGGGTTGGTAGAAATTTTATCTCAAAAAGCAAAATTAAAATTGTAAAAGTTTATGCTGTCTAAATTTAACATACTTAGACACTATGCACTGATTTATTAAACAAAACCCAAAGGTTATGCTGATGATCTACTTGGCATTTTATTCTGATAACATTATATGATAGCTTAGTAAGACATCTTTCACATTTGACTTTCATAGTAAGATGTAGAAGGTCATTTCTGCAGAAATATTCAAGAGCTTCATCGATTTTCCCAAGGGCCTTTCTTAATCCTTTGATATTCAAATCTTTTGCTTTTGAAGTGTACACCAGTGATGTCTTCCTCATCCACTTCCCCTTATTTAGTTGTTAACTAACCTAACTCTGCCAGACTCTCATTTGCCACTGGCTTGTAATTCGAGAGGTTATCTATTCTTACTTTCACCTACTTCCTGAAGTCCTGCATCTTTTTTCAAGATTTGTAAGTTCACTACACAAAGCACTCTGTTTTCATTGAACAATTGCAATCATTAGGAAGAGATGAGGATTCACCTGGTGAGGGTAGATGCTAAGGGTAAACAAGGAGACCCTTTTTCAGAGTGGGCACTCATTAGTGAATATCTTCAGGCATAATTTGCTTTCCTTATGCAACTCTTTGTTAATGAAAGGGGACTTCATGAATGAATGCAGATCATAACAACCCCTTGCATGTAAAATTTCATCCTATGTATGTTTGTGTTTTGACTTCATCCACGTCTTCATTTATGACCTGACTCTTGTATTCCTTTTATCTTTCTCAATCGATTCTAATTTATGTTATTTTGTTCTGTTTTTTTGTGTGTGTCTTTGTAAACAAAAGCATGGCACTTTTCAGAAGAGGTGAAAGTGGAATAAGAGGACTAAGTAAGTAAATATTACACATTTTATATCATCTCTTCCTTCACACTGTTATTTAGAGCCACATTTCCAGGGGTTTTGACTGACAGCCTTCACATCATGATGCCTTTGAACCGTGACATAGTAACCAGGCACTATTCAAGTTTTATATATCCAGTTAAGCTTCGTGACACTTGGTTTAAGAGCCTGAACTCTCATCCTTCTGCTTCTGTTTTCCAAATATTTACATAGATCTTTATATTATTTAAATGCGAGTTAGGTCCAGCTGTCAGCAGTTGGGACAGCCATATCTAGAGAAAATGAAGTATAAAATCATTTATTCTGGCTCTTTGTCCAAAAGGCAAGTGAGAAACATTTGAACAAATGCATGTAATCCTCACAGCTAATTATGATTTTTCTCATTGCAATTTTAATTATTTTTTTAAATCCACACTTTCTTTCATCCCTCATGGCATTTTCATTGTCATTAAAAGTACTGCTCTATTGTGTGTATTCTCTATTCATATTCATGAGGTCAGGACCATTCAACCCACAGTAATTGAGCAGTCTGATTGGCTGAATGTCCCACAGTGGTTGAGAGTGATACTGATTAACAAAAGGCACCAACGCCTCTGTCATGATAGGAAGTATAATTATGTGGGACCCTAAACGGGGACTCCAATCATTTGACAATGCCCATCGGACTCACATAATATTAGTACATTATCTATCATCTTACTATTATTGAGTAGTATTTAATTATTCTCTTTTAATGGAGATTATCCCCAATAAATATGTCTCATACCTATCAATCCATTTTTTCTGGGTTTTCTAGAAAGTGTGTTTTTTACTGAGTATAAAAGTCAGACATTAGTATATCTAAAATGGCTATTATCAAAATTGGTAAAATATTTTCAGGAACATCGCAGTCCATATGACAGTGCTGAATTTCATGTAGATTGTTTCACTGCAAGCTGGTGACTAGGACTGTCTTTTTTCTCATGGTTTCTTGCTTTGAGCTCCAAGGGAGATTCCTTCTTCTTCTTTTGATACCCTGGAGCCATGTAATCTTTGGTACAACATTTAACTTCTCTGGATTTCTGATTCCTTATCTGTAAAATGGGAGAGTTTGGGGAAAATGGTTCTGAACACTTTTTCCAGCTTTAGAACCCTATGATATCATATAAATGAATGGCTATTATACTTCATGAATGGGATTTTGTCAGGATACCACAGCCTGCATGGTAGCTGATACAGTAGACTTCAAAGTGGAATCTGTGGACATCAGAGGCATATAAAACCATCTCCTTGAGTGTGAGAAAAACTCTTTAGAACTTTATTTATTTGCGTCTAAAAAATCATCTTTAAATATTTTCTATTATGTATTTATGTTATATATACACTGAGATTAATGAGAACAATATATTTCAAACACTGTACTAAGTGCTTTAAATTATTAATTTTATGTAATCCTTAGAGGATTCCATGAGGTGGACACTCTTACCATTCTGATTTTACTTATGAGGAAATTGAGACACAAAGATTGTGAAAATTGCTCAAGATTATACAGAGTTGAAATATTCAAAGTGAAATGTGAACTCAGGTATGAGTTAACCTCCTACCCAGCTACCATGCAGTATTAGTTATAAAATACAAAATAAACACACAAATAAATCAATTCTTGTACTATAGGAGGTGTGAGACTCTAAGATGACTGTGCAGCCCCCCTCACTATTATCCCTGATTCTTCTGTTCTCAGGCTGCATAATCCTCTCTCCCTGATGGTGGGTAAGACCTGTGACTTAATTTTAAGGAACAGAAAAGGCCAAAGGTAAGGATTTGCCACTCCTAAGATTTCATTTGCCAACAGATTTGCTCTAACAGATTCTCTCCTTTGGTGGCTCTGAAGAAGCAAACTGCCATGCAGTGAGCTGCCTATGGAGAGGGCCACATGTCGGGGAACCAGAGGTGGGAGTGGGGGCTTCTAGGAGCTGAGAGTGATGTCCAGCCAATAGCTTGAAAAAAAGTGAAACTCTCCTTCCTACAACCACAAGGAATCAAATGCCTCCAATAAAGTCACACAAGTGAGGAAGTGGATCCTTCCCCACACTAGTCTTGAATGAGACCACAGCCCCAGCTGAGACTTCAGTTGCTGCCTTGCACAGGACCCAGACTCCTGACCCACAGAAACTGAGATAATAAATGTACATTGTTTTAAATGTTTAAGTGTGTGCCAATTTGTTACACAGCAATAGAAATCTTTTACAGGAAGAACCTGCTCATGTTTTTAGCCTAAAATTCTCCTGAACTAAAGAACTGAGTTTGCAATATTAAAGGATTTTCTGAGCAAGATTCATAAGATACTTTCATAGACATATTCTTATAAAATGACTGAATCTCAGGGATAAATGGATCGTTTTACACTTTTTATGGAGAGAGAACAAATTACTTTAAAAAAATAAAGGGTTATCACAGACCATACAACAGGTTCCCACTAGCTGTTTTACATGCACACACAGTAGTGTACATACGTCAACGGTGTTCTCTCAATGCGTCCCACCCTTTCCTTCCACTTCTGCATTTACAAGTCTGTTCTCTTTGTCTGTGTCTCTATTCTTGCCTTGAAAATGGATGGGGGACTAGGGGTGGAAGGCTCAGGAGGGAGGGGATACATGTATGCATATAGCTGATTCACATTGCTGTACAGCAGAGACTAAACATTGTAAAGCAATTATACTCCAATTAAAAAAATAATAATAAAGGCTTTACCTGGCACCACACTCTAAAGGCCACACTACCATCTAGCTCACTCAGGTACACTATTCCCAGCCAGTATCTGAGTATTGGCATCAACAATACAGAATATCAAAGAGAGCTGTGAGGGCTTTCTTCCCTATGGGCTGAGCTGTCTCATCATGAGGAAAAAGGCTCAGGCATTATTTATTAAAGGATGTATTTAGAAAAATAATTTTTTAATAAATGGTGCCAGCACAACTGTTTATCTATGTAGAAGCAAATTAAATTGGACCCCAATCAGACACTGTAAAATAGTAAATTCTAGACATTTGTATGACTGAGAAAAAGACATACTGAGATATACACCATGATGGTTACTTATAACTTCAAAGAAGCAGTCATAGAGAAGGCGGAATAGAAGAGATTGCCTTTGTATGTCTTTAAATGGCATGAAATAACTCATTAACATAAGTATATTTCAATTTAGTTTGAAATATATTTAGTAAAAGTTTAAAATAAAAAAGAACAAGGTTTATTTTGCTTCCTTGCTTAAAAAAACACATACACGTTTCTCTTTTCATTTTGTGCGTGCTGTTTTTATTCACTTCATTAGAATTTGCAGATTGCAAAAGGAGTTCTTGGTTATGGAAACAAGTCAGTCTATACAAAGATGTTCTCTTCTTTTTCTCAGTCTGCTTACTGACAACTTTCCTTGTTTCATTGTCATTGGAAACTCTTCAGCATATATTTTTCTAACTTTATATCCACACAAGCATAGATCATAGTGGGGGGGCGGAAATATTTGGAAAGTAAGGTGTGGGAACTTCATGTGCTCATTACTGCTGGATATCCCTACTTCGTAATCCTTTCAGTGGATGGAGCTAAGAATTAAGAGTTATAAATTACGAATTCATATTGATACTTTCAGATGCAGTGGTATAAGAGCCTTTCTTATCTCTCTTCATTCACTTGTATATCTCCTGAAGTTAGAATGCTGACTTCTAATAATATCAATGTATTTATTTATTTGTTTTGTTCTATAATACATGCAAAATTGTTTCATATTTACAACACTAATACTATAATCAAAACAAACCTTCTAACTAAAGTTCAAGGTTTCTTTGCAATTCTTTTTAACCTTAGACTATAACCTATTAAGGGTATACAATTAGATTATTGTGTGTAAACATCTATTTAGATTAATTATTTTATCTGTGTGATTATATTATCAGTTTGAAATATAGTTAGCTTCATTTATTTCTGCATACATTAAATTTTAGAATTGGCCCTTTTATCTTTTTTATTTACTGTGATTTTTGAGCATGTAAAACATTTGCACATTTTGAAGGTCAAAACTATATAAAAAACATATGCTGGAGATATCTCACTACAAGCCCAAGTCATTCTTCCATGTGACTACTTACTCCCATAGATGAAACTGTTTTTTGTCAGAATCTGAATCATCCATCCTGTGTTTCCTTTAGCAAAAATAAAAGCCCACATGTACACATACAAAATTATTGATAATTTTTTTTCTGTTTTTTCTTATATAAAACATAGCATAATATGTGTTTTATTTTGTACCTTGTTCTTTTATTTGACAATTTGTTCTGGAAATCATTCCATATCAGTTCACAATGGCTTTCCTCATTTTCACAACATCCTGATGATGCACCATAGATAATAGATGTTCATACAGTGATAAATTTTATCTGAATTCAAATAGAGATAAATTTTAAAGTCCTAGCAGGAAAGAAAGAGGAAATGGAATATCAGAATGGTTAGCAAGTATGCTACACTGCATTTGCACTAGGAATGAACATACTAGTGGGAACCACAGGATTTGTGACCAGAGGCGTGAGTTTTTATGCCTACAGTTCTTAGGTCTGTTTGAGGCAGAGAGTTGAAACTTAGCATCCCTTCCTCATATAATAAGGTCAAGATCCTCAAAGAACTGTACTTTTTATAAAAGGATAGACCAGAGAAAAGTTACTCATTGGCTTAGATGGACAACCAGAAACTTTATGTTTGCCTAGCCATTATGCACTCACGTTCTTTGATAAGCCTTAAATGAAGAATTTAAATTAAAAATTGATACTTGGACAGTAATAGCCAAGGTAGGTCCTAGGAAAAGTAATATAAAACTCATTATTAAGATATAATTCCCCAAAAAGGTCACAAAGGACATTCCCAGGGGAAAGTTATGCTATGATAAAAGTAATTATGAAAACTTCTCAATAAATAGCAGGACTAGAATCTAATGAACTTCAGATAATAGAACAAAAATTGAAAGGGAGTATCAAATAAGGATATTTAAAATGATTGAAGGCAGAAAAGAGTCAGGAGTCTAAAAATGTATTAGCTATCATAAACAAAATACCAGTAGAAAAAGAGCCAAATGATACTTCTAGAAATAAAAATCTAAAGTACTTGAAATGAAAAATTTAGTAAGTAGGTTGAACATAATGATACAAAGAGTGAAAACTGGAAAATAAATATAATTACACAGAATGAAGTTCAGAGAAATAAAGAAATAAAAATTATAAAAAAGAAGTTAATGTATGTGTAGGATCCATTAGTGGCATTTCTGAAAAAAGAGAGTAAAGATAATTTTTTAAAAAAGGTAATTTTCAAAGGTAAGAATGAAACATTTCCAAAACTGACCCAAGAAATTAATTCTTAAATTAAGGAAACAAAATAATTTGCTTGAAGGACAAATGAATAGCAATCCATACCTTGACTTCTAGTAACACTCCAAAATACCAAAGGTAAAGATCAATCTTAGAAGTAATGATAAAGAAGAAGTGTGTGTGTGTGTGTGTGTGTGTGTGAGTTGGTCAGTTATGTCCAACTCTTCACAACCCCATGGACTATAGCCCACCAGGCTCCTCTGTCCATGGAATTCCCCAGGTGAGAATACTGCATTGGGTGCCATTCCCTTCTCCAGGGGATCTTCCCCACCCAGGGGTCAAACCCAGGTCTCCTGCAATGCAGTCAAATTTGATACCGTCTGAGCCACCAGGGAAACCCATAAAGAAGATAGATTACCTTCAAATAATAACTTAAAATAAGAATGACTTTAATGAAAAAGCATTATCAGTTTTAAAAGCATTTTAAGAGATGCAGAAAAGCAATACATCATGCTAAAAAATATTGTAAGAAAATTCCAAACTAATATGACTCTAATAACACAGGCTCAAAAAAGTAAAGCAAAAATTGAGAGAGTCATGTGAGGAGACTGACAAATCCACACTCACAATGGGAGATTTTAACATAACTATTTTAGTAACGCTGCTGCTGCTGCTGCTGTCACTTCAGTCGTGTCCAACACTGTGCAACCTCATAGACGACAGCCCACCAGGCTCCCCCGTCCCTGGGATTCTCCAGGCAAGAACACTGGAGTGGGTTGCCATTTCTTTCTCCAATGCATGAAAGTGAACAGTGAGAGTGAAGTCACTCATTTGTGCCGGACTCTTAGCGACCCCATGGACTGCAGCCTCCCAGGCTCCTCCGTCCATGGGATTTTCCAGGCAAAAGAATACTGGAGTGGGCTGCCATTGCCTTCTTGGTAAAGGTAAATTGGAGAAGGAAATGGCAACCCACTCCATTGTTCTTGCCTGGAGAATCCCAGGGATGGGGAGCCTGGTGGGCTGCCGTCTATGGGGTCACACAGAGTCGGACATGACTGAAGTTACTTAGCAGCAGCAGCAGCAGCAAGATAGAAAAGAGGTAGGGAAGACTTGGAGAGCAAAACTATTCGAGGCCTAGAGAAAAGCTTAGTGGATCTCCTTAAAGTGATAGGGAGACCAGTGCAGTTGGAATTCCTAGTGAAGGAGGAAAGGCAGAGTATCGCATGGCTGAAAAGATCATTAGAAACTAGACTAAACAACTGCTTGCAAATCTTTTTTTCTAATGAAGCAAAATTTGGGGTTTTATCTGAGAACAATGGAAAGGCACTAAGAGATTTAAGAAAGGAGGCAGACATGACTCAATTTGGATGAGGAAAACTTGTTCTTTTATGCTGCAGGGAAATGGATGAAATCAGCTAAGAATGGAGATCAGAGATCAGTTAGGACCCAAAGTCGTATTTCAGGCCAGAGATGATGGGGCTTTGGACTAGGATGGGAGCAAGACGGAGTGAAAATAAAAAGGAATAGATTAATGTGAGAGATATTTAGGAGATAGTTATAGGATTCAGCCTTCCCTTTCCATAGTAGGAGGAAGGGCCAGAAGTGTCCAATTTGTTGAAATGAATAGATAATAAGTAACACCAAAAAAGAAGACCACCAGATGTAGTGTTCCACAAACAGGTTGAAATTTTTCTTGCTCTGGGCCCTTTGTTTGGAACACTGAACTTCTTGCTTTTCTTTTAAATATACCACTCATCTCCTGCAAGACCCAGAGGATGTCTGATTTCTTCCATTCATAGTAATTTATATTCCTACAGCATAATCTGTCCTTTACAGTTTCTCTTAATTGTTGCAGGAATAGACTCAAGCCTGAAGGTCTTCTAATGAGATACGATGCTTAGCAATGCGAACCTGGGATGCTGAGTGTTGACTCACAGTAAGCACTAAGACATTTACCAAACATACCGGAGTTGTTCTGTTACTTGAGTCTAGCAACAAGGCGCACGTATACCCGTGGTCTCCAGAAACACTGAGAAGGGACCAGAGACTATAAAACCCCTATTAAAATGACAAAGAGCTTCTCAAAGGACCTACGGGTTTCTTTCCCTAAGTGGTAGTATCAGCAGCTTCTGGGCACCTTCAATTGAAAGCTGCCCTCTCACTTGCTCTGTGCAGCAGCCATCTGTGCATACTTAATTAATTTGTTTACCCATATTAAAGGAGCTCATATTCTTTTTGTGTCTTTTGACATTTTAAGGCTTCAGCTGGTGTTAAAAGAACTGCTGAGGGATTTATTCATGTGCAATCAAATCCTTGGAACTGCCTGCAACTTTAAACCATTTGGGTCTCTACCTATTTATCCAACTGATTAGTGATTCTTCTTTCTCCTTCCACGTCTATTAAGTTTGATAGTCTCTAATTTTTTGTTGTTGTTGTTGATAATGATTATAGTTACCTTTATGTTGCTTCTTTTTTGTGATAACCTGGAGTGATTCATTAATTGGAAAGCATCATGCCTGGGCTCAAATCTCTCCCAGTGGTTTTCCATCATACTTAGAATGATAATGATGGGTTATAAGACCCTGGGCTTCCCTGGTGGCTCAGTGGTAAAGAACCGCCTGCATTAGGAGGCATTGTGCATTTGGTAGGAGATGTGCATTTGATCTCTGGGTCAGAAAGATTCCCTGGAAAAGGAAATGGCAACCCATTCAAGTATTCTTGCCTGGGAAATCCCATGGACAGAGGAGTCTGGCGGGGTGCAGTCCATGGGGTTGCAAAAGTCAAACATGACTTAGTAACTAAAACAACAACATAAGACCCTACCTAATCTGACCTTTGACCACGTCTTGTAGCTCATTTTCCCTTTTCCTCTTAACTTACCATGCTCTAGCCAGGTTGCTTACCTTCCTGGAACACAACAAACACATACACCCCTCAGGGCCTTTGCAATTTCTGTCCTCTTTACTGGGAGACTCTTCCTCCAGTATTGACGTGGATGACTACAGTGAATATCCCAGATGTCCACTAATCTCTGGTTCTCTTTTACTTCCAGATACACAAAGGATTACTCTGATGCTAGACCAATGACTTGTGAACAGAAGAGGCATGTTACTTTTAAGTAAGGGCTTTAGTTGAATTTAGTTGTGCTACTTGACTCTCCAGCCTTCTGCCCTCTTGTCATGGGCAGAAAGGCCACCTATTCTAGGCGGCACTGCTACAAGTTGGCAGAGCCTGTCAGCCAGGATCCCTGCATGATGGCTACAGAATCCTCAACAACCCAAGCCGGACATCACTGTGGGTGAGAAACAAATTCTCCTTTGTTGTTTTAAACCACCACTGAAGTTCTGTGGTGGTTGGCTACTCCAACATAACCAAGACTTCCCTGATTGGTAGATCTCATTTAAGTCTTTGCTCAAATTTCATCTCGTCAAAAGATCTTTTTATCCAAAGTACTGGACTTCTCTCTGTTTCTCTCTGTGTATCAACATGGCTTTATTTTTCTTCACTAGACCTATTTTCCTCTAGAAAATAGAATGGAAGTTCTATAAAGGTAGGGAATTTGATATGCTCATTGATGTACTAATTAACGTTAAGAATAGTCCCAGGAACATAGTAGATAACTGATAGTTATTTGTTGAATACATGAATATTTATTGTAAAAAGTAAAATATTACAGATAAGTTGAATTTAGAAAGTAAACATGTAATTCTCTCTCCCAGAAATAATTACTATTTTTTATAGTTTTTTTCTAAATCATGTTCCATTTGTATACTAATTCATGTCTAACTACATGGAATATACTGTTTCTTTTTTAAATTAAAATGGAATATGCTTTCCTACATAAATTATTCTGAAACTTGTTTTCCCATATAACAACTACTCATGGATGGTTTAAGACAATGTTTAAAGATTTCTCACTCTTTTAAACTACTCAACAGAATTCACCTTCTTAATTACTATTAGTTTCCCAAGTTTCTGAAACCTATTATTCATCTATTTCAAATAAAATTTGTTGCATTCCTACCTTTGCAGGATATGGATATTCAGCTGTAAGTAAGAAGACAGGATTCTTACATTCAAGGAGCTTATGTTAAAGTTGTAAGAGACAGAATATAAGCACAAAGAAGTCAAAATACGAATACTTCAGGTGGTGATAAGCCCATCTAGGGACATAAAAATGAACATGGGAATGTGGTAGACAGTGACTGAGGACAAAGATGGTCACAACAGTTTTCTAGAGGTACTTTTAAGCTCAGCTCAAAGGTGAATGGGAGCTAGCTCTATATATATTCGGGGAAGAGAGTCAGTTCCAAGCAAAAGGCACCTCCGAGTAGACTTGCCATGTCTGAGGAACAGAAAGGCCAGTCCAGCTAAAGTGTGGTTTGTGAGCAGAAGCATCACATGGAGCAAGGTCAACAAAGAAAGCAGTGGTAATGTGGTACTCATAGTGAAAAAAAGTGAAAGTGTTTGTCCTTCAGTTGTGTTCAGCTCTTTGTGATCCCATGGACTATAGCCCGCCAGGCTCCTCTGTCCATGGGATTCTCCAGGCAAGACTACTGGAGTGGGTAGCCATTCCCTTCTCCAGGGGATCCTCCTGACTCAGGGGTCCAACCCAGATCTCCTGCGTTGCAGGCAGATACTTTACCCTCTGAGCCACCAGGGAAGCCCAAAGCTTAGTCGCTCAGTTGTGTCTGACTCCTTTGTGGCCCCCACAGACTGTAGCCTGACAGCCTCCTCTGCCTATGGGATTTCCCAGGCAAGAATCCTGTAGTGATACACATAGTAGGTGGTGGTAAAAAATATAACTGACATTCTTAGTTAACAGAAATACATACAATTTCAACGTAAAACCCTACTAAATATTCAGAATGGGAAAAATTTCCCATTTCAGTCTCTACTTATAGCATTCCACAAGATATATTGAATCCAAAGTCTGAGCAGAACCTTAGAAGGTTTCAGCTCTTTTATAAGGCACCGTTAAGGTGGCCATAAAATGTTTAGCCCTTAAAAATATTTTCTACAGCTCAGCAGTATGTCTGAGATAACTTTAAATGTTAATGAAATGTTTCATAAGTCCACTGTTTTTTAAGGCTGTTAGGAGTTTAAGGAACTTCTTAAATATCATCTCATAAAAAAAAAAAATCTAACTTAAGATTAACTTACATGGAGAAACTACATCACAGCAGACCTAGTATATGACTCGAATTCAATCATTATTTTCTTCTGAAAAGGAGACAGGATTGATTCTGTTCTGGCCTTAAGTAGGTACTTGAAAAGGTCTATTTTTTTTTCAAATAAAAACATATCAGTGGGAATAAAATTCTTTATAGCCTATAATTCAGGAGTGAACTTTTATGGAACTCTTTGGCATTGTGGATATATGTCCGATGGAATCACATATAACTGAAGAATCTAGATTGTTTAGTTTCTGGTGATCCATTAGGGTAAAATTTGGGGCAGTGGAAATCTATTGCTTGACACATCCTTCTATTCAACTTTAAGCAGGGAAAGGGAAAGAAAAGCAGCACTTTCTCATAGACACATTTTTTGTTTGTTATTGTTAATTATTTATTTAATGTGCTTTTTAATTTCCTGTGATGACAATGTTCTGAAGTAACACTAAACAACTAAGGGAGGAGTTATAGAAATTTAATCCAGAACATTGAAGCAGAGTAGCTGCTTCAGGAAAGTCAAATACACTTACCTTGAATTCTCTAGTGGTTCAGACAGTAAAAAATCTACCTACAGTGCAGGAGAACCAGATTCGATCCCTGGATCAGGAAGATCTCCTGGAGAAGGGAGTGGTAACCCATTCCAGTGTTCTTGCCTGGAGAATCCCATGAACAGAGGAGTCTGGCAGGCCAGAATCTATGGGGTCGCAAAGAATCTGATACAACTGAGCAACTAAGCACACACACAAATTCATAAAATCTTCCATTTCTCTGGGAGAAGTTCATGTGGATTTGCCTTGTTTAATTAACTTCCTTTAGTGTACATTACCCCTTTCACACTGGGAGATGTATGTGAGTTAAATCAGGGCAGCATGACAGTAGTTTCGTCAATGCTGAAAAAGCAAATTGCTCCTTTCAATTACCCAATTCCTTTCTTGCTGGGCCAATACACACAATCAAGTTAAAACTTACAGGAGACATAAATGTCATTCCTTCTTCCCCAAAGGATATTCTGACTAAGAACTCTTATTTCCCTTTTGGTTTGGTTTGGTTTTGCTGCTCACACTGAAGTAATGAAGGCGACATTCATCGTCCCTTGCCATTTAATAGAGGTAATAATTGCTAGCCAGCATGGACTGTGATGCTGAAACCAAGAAAAAGCCTTTTCAATCATGGCCCCTGCATTTCAATCCAAGCCCCCGCTGTAGAACACTGGAGAACAAGGTGTAAATCAGTTTAAAAACATAGTTCTGCATTCAAAGCATTGTGGTTTACAGCTCTCAAATGACCTCCATCTATCTTCCTTAGCTGTAGAGGTGTATAATTGAACTAAAGAGAGCCTTGAGTAATGAGGTTGAGAGTGGCAGCTCCATTGCTGTAGCTTAATAGTGTAACTGCCGCATGGTTTTTTATCTCCTAAAATGTAACAAAATAGTCCAGGAGGCCTGATTCTTCAGGGTGACACTTGCTGAGAGTCTATATTTTAAAATAAAAATAGGTTTTTTATAAGCCCCAAACTATAAATCTCTCTCTACAAGAAAGTTCCCCAAATACAATTATGTAAGGCATTCTCTGCTGGAGCAGAGACTGATATGAATACATGCAATAAGCTATACTTCTTTTTGTGGGGAAATCATTTTTAAGCCTTTATTTTTCTTATGCAACAAATGGCTCCTTTTTGGGGGGTGGGAGAATGATAACATTCTCATGTTATGTACTGCTGGGAGCTATAGCCAGAAGATACGTTATTTCAAGTTTTCTTTTAAAGAAAATTTTATTTGGTTTAATCAAGGAAACTCAGGAGATATTGCTTTTAGAGAATAATTTTTTCCAAGGAGCAGTTCACTTGCAAATGTATATATATTTTTTCTTTTCAGTATATATATTTTACATGCATTTATCAGGACCCAACCATACACAAATTACTGCGTGAGTAGTTTAGCAGAGCCTAAAAACTGAACAAAGACATAACTACCTCCTCTTGGACTCCTCTTGGAGTATATTATTGACTGAACATTAAGAATAAGCTTATTAACATAGTCATTTCATATGCATAACTAGGATACCATGGATGACTATAGGGGTTCTGAAGTATCTGTTGTCCCCACAAACTAGACCCTAAAAACTGAAAAAACAACAACAAAACAGTTTGCTGACTATGCTTGAAATTCTATCACTTGGATATTCAATCCAATTGCACAAGATATTCCTGGCTAACATGCAAACTTCACTAGCAGGAGTAAATTATTAAATAATAGTAACGGCAACAACTAATATTTGCTGATAGCTTACAATGTTCTGTAGAGGTCTAAGTACGGTATATCATGAACTCTTTCATCCTCAAAACAACCTATTACTTATCATCATTTTACAAATGCAAAGAAACTGAAGCAAGAACAGAGAAGTTAATTTGCCCAAAGTTGCAATTAATGTAAGGCATAGCCAAGATGGTCTGACTTCAGCATCATTGGTCCAAATCAGTCTATTGGTGTGGATAAAATGATCAGTTATATTAGTGGGAAGAGACAAGGAGAACTGGGAGCATTGAGAGAGATGATGCTGGCACTGTACAGAACTTCCTTCAGCACTTAAAACTCAGTCCAGGACTGGGAGTGGGACAGTCTGTGTTGCACACCTGGTAATATCACCAAATTTTCCTTAAAACTAATACCATGTCACTTACACCATTGTATGCTTTGTCACTCAGTCATGTCCAACTCTTTGCGACCCCATCGACTATAGCCCACTATGCTGCTTTGTCCATGGGGATTCTCCAGGCAAGAATAATGGAGTGGGTTGCCATGCACTCCTCTAGGGGATCTTCCCAACCCAGGAATCTAACCCAGGTCTCCTGCATTGCAGGCAGATACTTTACCTTTTGAGCCACCAGTGTGTCACAGAAAGCCATTGAGGTCAAAATTACTTTTATAATGATACATGTTATTTACATTTTCACTTTGTTGATATTTCAGTGATGATACAAAAGCAAATGGTGGGTCAAATGGCTGACAGCTCAGCATAAATGAAGGCAATGGAACCAAACGTTGAATTCTTCTCCAACACACACTTGCAATAAAAATGTGCCAGCTTCACTATGGACTGACCTTAGTGAAGCAGTGAAAATTATTATTATTATTTTTAATATTGACCATAAGTCCATGTACTTTTAAAATAGTTTCTGTAATAAATGGGGAATATGCATAAAGCACTTCTGCTGAGTAACCAAATTTCTATGGTTGCCTTAAAGAGAAACACTCACATGATTATGTAAGTTACAAGCGAAACTAGCCTCATTTTTTCATAGAATACTTTTTTCACTTGAAAGAATGACAAACACATCAACTTGGATACGGTAGATATGTTATCTAAAATGAACACCAAGGAAACCAACTGACAAGATTTGATGCCAATGAAAACATTTGATATTTTAAGTGAAAATTAAAATGCTGGAAAAACTTCTATTGGCCTTTGGGAGCTTCTCAGCTTCCTAACAGTTGAAGACTTTTCTGAGGAGCTCAGTGGTGGGACAAAAATGTGACTTTATAGTATTGCATAATAGAACACGTCAACAATTAGAAGACATGCTTACGTATGTATCCCAATGTTCATGGCAGCACTGTTTACAATATCTAGAACATGGAAGCAACCTAGATGTCCATCAGCAGATAAATGGATAACGAAGTTGTAGTAACTATACACAATGAAACATTCAGTTCAGTTCAGTTGCTCAGTCATGTCCGACTCTTTGCGACCCCATGAATCACAGCACGCCAGGCCTCCCTGTCCATCACCAACTCCTGGAGTCCACCCAAACCCATGTACATAGAGTTGGTGATGCCATCCAACCATCTCATCCTCTGTCATCCCCTTCCTCTCCTGCCCTCAATCTTTCCCAACATCAGGGTCTTTTCAAATGAGTCAACTCTTCGCATGCGGTGGCCAAAGCATTGGAGTTTCAGCTTCAACACCAGTCCTTCCAATGAATAAGGACTGATCTCCTTTAGGATAGACTGGTGGGATCTCCTTGCAGTCCAAGGGACTCTCAAGAGTCTTCTCCAACATCACAGTTCAAAAGCATCAATTCTTCAGCGCTCAGCTTTCTTCACAGTCCAACTCTCACATCCATACATGACCACTGGAAAAACAATAGCCTTGACTAGATGGACCTTTGTTGGCAAAGTAATGTCTCTGCTTTTGAATATGCTATCTAGGTTGGTCATAACTTTCCTTCCAAGGAGTAAGTGTCTTTTAATTTCATGGCTGCAATCACTATCTGCCGTGATTTTGGAGCCCCCCAAAATAAAGTCAGCCACTGTTTCCACTGTTTCCCCATCTATTTCCCATGAAGTGATGGGACCAGATGCCATGATCTTAGTTTTCTAAATGTTGAGCATTAAGCCAACTTTTTCACTCTCCTCTTTCACTTTCACCGAGAGGCTCTTTAGTTCTTCTTCACTTTCTGCCATAAGGGTGGTGTCATCTGCATATCTGAGGTGATTGCTATTTCTCCCGGCAATCTTGATTCCAGCTTGTGCTTCCTCCAGCCCAGCCTTTCTCATGATGTACTCTGCATATAAGTTAAATAAGCAGGGTGATAATATACAGCCTTGACGTACTCCTTTTCCTATTTGGAACCAGTCTGTTGTTCCATGTCCAGTTCTAACTATTGCTTCCTTATCTGCATACAGGTTTCTCAAGAGGCAGATCAGGTGGTCTGGTATTCTCATCTCCTTCAAAATTTTCCACAGTTTATTGTGATCCACACAGTCAAAGCAGATGAGGCAATGGCGCTCCACTCCAGTACTCTTGACTGGAAAATCCCATGGGCAGAGGAGTCTGGAAGGCTGCAGTCCATGGGGTCAATGAGGGTTGGACACGACTGAGCGACCTCACTTTCACTTTTCACTTTCATGCATTGGAGAAGGAAATGGCAACCCACTCCAGTGTTCTTGCCTGGAGAATCCCAGGGACAGGGGAGCCTGGTGGGATGTCTATGGGGTCGAACAGACTCAGACATGACCGAAGTGACTTAGCAGCAGCACATAGTCAAAGGTTTTGGCATAGTCAATAAAACAGAAATAGATGTTTCTCTGGAACTCTCTTGCTTTTTCGATGATCCAGTGGATGGAAACATTACTCAGCCATTAAAAACGAATGCATTTGAGTCAGTTCTAATGAGGTGGATGAACCTAGAGCCTATTATACAGAATGAAGTAGGTCAGAAAGAGAAAGACAAGTACCATGTGTTAATGCATATATAGGGAATCTAGAAAGACGGTACTGATGAACCCATCTGCAAGGCAGCAATGGTGACACAGATCTAGAGAACAGACTTGTGGATACAGTAGGGGAAGGAAAGGATTGAGACAGTGGCACTGAAATACATGCATTACCACATATAAAAGTACTAGGTTGGTGCAAAAATAGTTTTGGTTTTGCATTGTTGAACTTTGCCTTTTGATTTTGGAACACATTCTTAAATAAGTGTGGTTACGTTATTTTAAAAAGATGTCCTTAACTCATTGGTCCATTTTTTCTAGGTTATCAATGCATAATGTTATATGAATGATGTTACAAAGCCATGCACAATAAGCATGAGTCATACAGAATCATACAATGTATGACATTAAAGGATCATTCATGGGTGAGAGATCCATTAATGGTGGATCTCTGATGTAACAGAGTATGAAAAGCACATGGATATGATTTCAAATTTCACACTGAAACTAATCCTGAAGAAACTATCATCTGTTGAGTTTGACTAATGTGTAAAAAAAGAAATTCACAAGTATTTGAAAAATCCATTAAAATGCTTCTCACTTTTCCAACTACTTATCAACATGAGGCTGAATTTTCTTCATATGCCTCAATCAAAACAACATATTGGAACACATTACAGAAGCAGATATAAAAATCCAGCTATCTTCTATCTAGTCAGACATCTAAGAGGTTTTCAAAAATGTACAACAATGCTGTTATTTTTCAGTTGGGGGGAACATAGTTACGGATGTCATATCTATATAGTTGTAAATTGGACCATGAACTTCCAGATGTTCAAGCTGGTTTTAGATAAGGCAGAGGAAGCAGAGATAAAATTGCCAACATCCGCTGGATCATGGAAAAGCAAGAGAGTTCCAGAAAAACATCTATTTCTGCTTTATTGACTATGCCAAAGCCTTTGACTGCGTGGATCACAATAAACTGTGGAAAATTCTGAAAGAGATGGGAATACCAGACCACCTGACCTGCCTCTTGAGAAATTTGTATGCAGGTCAGGAAGCAACAGTTAGACCTGGACATGGAACAACAGACTGGATCCAAATAGGAAAAGGAGTACGTCAAGGCTGTATATTGTCACCCTGCTTATTTAACTTCTATGCAGAGTACATCATGAGAAACGCCGGGCTGGAAGAAACACAAGCTGGAATCAAGATTGTCGGGAGAAATATCAATCACCTCAGATATGCAGATGACACCACCCTTATGGCAGAAAGTGAAGAAGAACTAAAGAGCCTCTTGGTGAAAGTGAAAGAGGAGAGTGAAAAAGTTGGCTTAATGCTCAACATTCAGAAAACTAAGATCATGGCATCTGGTCCCATCACTTCATGGGAAATAGATGGGGAAACAGTGGAAACAGTGTCAGACTTTATTTTGGGGGGCTCCAAAATCACTGCAGATGGTGACTGCAGCCATGAAATTAAAAGACACTTACTCCTTGAAAGAAAAGTTATGACCAACCTAGATGGCATATTCAAAAGCAGATACTTTGCCAACAAAGGTCCATCTAGTCAAGGCTATTGTTTTTCCAGTGGTCATGTATGGACGTGAGAGTTGGACTGTGAAGAAAGCTGAGCACCGAAGAATTGATGCTTTTGAACTGTAGTGTTGTATAAGAGTCTTATGATTCCCTTGGACTGCAAGGAGATCCAACCAGTCCATTCTGAAGGAGATCAGCCCTGGGATTTCTTTGGAAGGAATGATGCTAAAGCTGAAACTCCAGTACTGTGGCCACCTCATGCAAAGAGTTGACTCATTGACTCTGATGCTGGGAGGGATTGGGGGCAGGAGGAAAAGAGGATGACAGAGGATGAGATGGCTGGATGGAATCACTGACTGGATGAACGTGAGTTTGAGTGAACTCCGGGAGTTGGTGATGGACAGGGAGGCGTGGCATGCTGCAATTCACGGGGTCGCAAAGAGTCAGACACGACTGAGCGACTAAACTGAACTGAATGAGTTTATTGTTACTTTTAAGTGAATTATTAGTAAGTAAATAAATCTTGTTTTCTGTTTTAATTTTGAAGACAGTAAATATCAATAGATGTGATCTACATAAAAGTCCTTTGAAAACTGCAATATTTTTTTAAGAATGTAAAGGAATCCAGAGACCAAAGTTTTTAGAACCACCAGAGCATCTTTTAGCATGGATTTGGCTTCTGACAATAGAATGTCCAACTGACAGCAGCTCAATGGATAGAAAATATTATTCTCTTTGAAGAGTTTGAGCTAACTGTGAGAGTTAGAGGGAACAGACCCCCACACAAGCCTGTGCCCTCAACTTCTGATATCCACTGCAGGTTTGAAGGGTTCCTAAAACCACCCTTAGTTTCAATAATTCACTAGAAGAACTCACAAAGAAAGCATACAGGTGAAAATCAGCCAAGGCAGGTCCAGAAAGTGGAAATTTCAGACATCCTCTCCCCATGGAGTCAAGGACAGTGATAACTTCTCCTGGCCACTGTGTGAAAACACCTACATATTACTACCAATTAGGTGAAGCTCACCTAAGGCTCAGTGTCCAGAGTTTTTATCAGAACTCAATCACCCACTGCCCATGTGGCTGCTTTTCACTTTCCAACCATTCCAGAGATCAGGTTGATACATTTCATCTGTAGTCCACCCAGAGGAATAGCTGATACCACGATCTTGACCCAAAACCCCCATTGTAAACCACATTACTATACAGCTAAAAACCAAAGCCCCCAGACAAACAGAGGCACTTAAAGCAAGCATGACAGGACTGGTTCAGCATGTTAGTGATTGTCTCAAGGACCCAGGGTCTGATGTTTACTCTACCATCATCAGTGTGTTGGCTTTTTCTCATTCTTGTCACTTGGCTGGAACATAGTAGCCCCAGTCAGGGGATTTCATCCTCTCACAGCACTTAAAGGGATCCAGGAATGTGTGTGGGAGGTGTGGGAAGAGGAAAAACATCCCCAGAAGCCTCCCAGTAGTAGTGAGAATGATGCCCTTGGAACTTCAGAGTGCACCTGAGAAATGCTTCCAATGCTTCTGATGTCATTTCCTGGGGAAGCAGGGGGGTGATGGTTGGCCTGGGATGATCATGACTCATCTCCCACTGAATTCATTGCACTCACAGCAAAATCAGTAATTCAAAGCGGGAAGGAGAATTGCTGTTGTGCAGAAGAGTTTTCTTGAAGGTTAATATGCATACAAATCTCCCTAGGGACTTTGTTAAAATGCAGATTCTGATCCAATAGGTTTGGGATGGAGCCTAAGCTTCTACATTTCTTAAAAGCTTCCCCATAATTCTAATGCCAGTCTCTGGACTGCTCTTTAGGTAGCAAGGAATTAGGAGACAGTGCTCGCCACAGAGAGGCTCATGCAGAAAATCAGTATGACTCCCATATGAACAGATTTGTCCCTTGAGCCACTACTCCATGAATTAAACTAGACCATAGGGTTATAGATGATAGAATTTCAGATCTATTATAATAGTCACTATAAAGAAGGCTGAGCACCAAAGAATCGATGTTCCCGAATTCTAGTGCTGCAGGACACTTGAGAGTCCCTTGGACAGCAAGATCAAACCAGTCAATCCTAAAGGGAATCAATCCTGAATATTCATTGGAAGGACTGTTGCTGAAGCTGAGGTTCCGATACTTTGGCCACCTGGTGCAGAGTCAACTCACTGGAAAAGAACCTGATGCTGAGAAAGATTGAAGGCAAGGGAAGAGAGAGACAGGATGAGATGGTTAGATAGCATCACGGGCTCAATGGAGATGAATTTGAGTAGACTCCAGGGGATAATTAAGGACAGAGGACCCTGGTGTGCTACAGTCCACAAGGTCACAGATAGTCAGACATGAAACAGCAACTGAACAACAACACAAATATTATAGATAGAATTTAGAGGTTTTTCTGTACCAGGATTTTACACTTGCTCATTTAATCTTCCTAACAACTACACGAAGCAGATATTCTTTTGATCCCATTGTCTATCTGAAGAAATAAACATTGAAAAAGTTTTGATAAATAATCCTCAGTGGCAAGGCTTGAAACCAAATCTTTTGGCATCCAGATCCTAAATGCTATAACACTAGAATATCGGCAGTCACTCTTATTGAATAGGTTTAAAAACAAGTGGACATACCTGAGATTTCATAGTTAGTGACAGAGATGATCCTTGATCTCTACCCCACTCCCATGGTCCTCCTTCTGTCCCCCCACAACCCCCAACTTTCATGCAGTTTATCAGCCTAACTCCTACTATAACACACAAAAGGATTCTAGTATCAATTCAGTTCAGTTCAGTTGCTCAGTCATGTCTGACTCTTTGCAACCCCATGAACCGCAGCACACCAGGCCTCCCTGTCCATCACCAACTCCCGGAGTTCACTCAAACCCATGTCCATCGAGTTGGTGATGCCATCCAGCCATCTCATCCTCTGTCGTCCCCTTCTCCTCCTGCCCTCAATCTTTCCCAGCATCAGGGTCTTTTCAAATGAGTCAGCTCTCTGCATCAGGTGGCCAAAGCATTGGAATTTCAGCTTCAACATCAGTCCTTCCAATGAACACCCAGGACTGATCTTTAGGATGGGCTGGTTGGATCTCCTTGCAGTCCAAGGGACTCTCAAGAGTCTTCTCCAACACCACAGTTCAAAAGCATCAATTCTTCAGCGCTCAGCTTTCTTCACAGTCCAACTCTCACATCCATACATGATCACTGGAAAAACCATAGCCTTGATTAGACGGACCTTTGTTGGCAAAGTAATGTCTCTGCTTTTTAATATGCTGTCTAGGTTGGTCATAACTTTCCTTCCAAGGAGTAAGCGTCTTTTAATTTCATGGCTGTAATCACCATCTGCAGTGATTTTGGAGCCCAGAAAAATAAAGTCTGACACTGTTTCCACTGTTTCCCCATCTATTTGCCATGAAGTGATGGGGTCAGATGCCATGATCTTCGTTTTCTGAATGTTGAGATTTAAGCCAACTTTATCACTCTCCTCCTTCACTTTCCTCAGGAGGCTCTTTAGTTCTTCACTTTCTGCCATAAGGGTGGTGTCATCTGCATATCTGAGGTGATTGATATTTCTCCTGGCAATCTTGATTCCAGCTTGTGCTTCCTCCAGCCCAACATTTCTCATGATATCTACCTTCTATTTGAGATAAAACATATTGTTTCTAAACTGAGTATCCCATATATTTATCTTTTAAATACATTTTGACTTCTTTCTACACCTTCCCATCATGTTTCTGAACCTGACAGAAATTGCAATTCCTTTAAGAAATATGTGTCCTAAGAAACTGAACACAAATAAGTGCCCATGGCACGGCCTTTGGGTTTTTCAGTTGATTTGTCTGCACTTGTTCCCTTTTATTCATTTGCTGATTCCTTCTTTCCACATGTATATATTGAATAGCCTCTGTGTGCCAAACATCATTCTAGATGTAGACAACATGGATACATCTTAAAATAGTTTTGTAATATGAGTAGAATAAAAAAATATTTTATTGAAAAGTTTGTCACTGTATTGAGGATGGTTCCCCACCCTTTTAGACATAGTCACCTTTTTCATAGACTTCAACCAAGGAATAACCTACAGGGAAGGCTACTTCAACTATACCTTCAACAATCTTTCCCCAGACACTGATTCCTACAAAAACTAGGCAAAATGGACAATAAAGGAAAGGGTGTGGTCTTTCTCAAGGACACAATTATGTATGAAGCTGCTTATTGCAGCATCCTCCTCTAAAAGCAACATATGTAGAAAATGACTAGTAGCTTGTATGTCTAATGATAGAGAAATGCTTAAGTAAATGATAGTATATCACTTTGATTGGCTTTTATATTATAAAACAATTACAAAGAATAATGATGAATTCTAACAGCATTATTAAAAACTATTTAAGACATGAAAAGTATGGCAGGTGGTTAAGATATATAATACTAGGTGGTAAGCATTATATTATTTTCTATATTGTTGCATGTTTGATGTAGTTCAAAATGAAAACAGAGAAAAATTAACTAATGAACTGAAAAGCAGATATGGTTTGCTAAAGCTCTATAGTCTAGAGAATTCATCCTACCATTCCCATCCCCACCAGGACTGTCTTAATTCCAGCCTTACTACATCTTGCCTAGGTTATTGTAACAGTTCCTTTACTCATCCATGTGTTCAACTAAAAAAAATTGACTAGGCTCTGGAGCTAACAGAAATGGAAGACTTGTACCTACCCCAAATTATGTAGACTAGGTTTTAGACCCTGTTGCTTAATCTCCCAGCCTCTGACCTCTATCCTGCCTCTAGGAATGATCTTTCTAAAATACTACTTTGATCATGTTTAGAATCCCTTACAGGTTAGCCATTGCCTGTACATAAAGTCCAAAGTCCTCTGTGTAATGTACACCACCCTTCTCATATGACTGCTGTTTGCTCTAGTTAAATCTGTTTCTTCTGTTCTCCATCCCAACCTAAGTACCACCTCCACTAAACGTCATACCATTCAATGAGTGCAAAGGACCACCATATGCTCCCTCACACTTGCACTGCTCTTCATTTTCACTCAGAAGACTTTAGAGCCCTTACTCACCTGGTCAGCTATAATTCAGGTCAGCTCCAGCATTCACCCCAAGCTGAGTCTTCTAGGATGCCTCCCTCCCTCCAGACTGGGTCAGCTGTTTCTCTCCCCCAGTATCCTTCTCATTAGTAAACCAATACTAACCAATGTCATTGTGATTATTGTTATGTACTTCATTTGTCTACTAATTAATGATCATCTTTGGGACAGGGACAGTATGCCTCATTTCAGACAGAGTAGTGACTACACAGGGATTTGGAATCATAAAGCTTAGGTTTGTATCCCAACCATCTGGTTACTCTAAAATAACTGAGTTACTATGTGTGATTAAATAAGATAATATAGGTACAACATATAGGGATCACTCAACACATTTAAGCTATTATTATTTCTATTGCTTTTTAATCCTTCTTCTGTCTCCATGGTAAATAATAAATACTCAATGTGCAATTGATGAATGAAAGCGTGAATGAAGTAAATAGTTACCTCCTAATTTGGGGATGATTGCTTTTGATCTGGACATTTTGGCTGCTGCTTTTGTCCTTTGAAAAATACCTCGAAAGGGCATCAGAAAAAGAAGGAGCCATTGAAAAGGAAAAGATTATAAGGGAGGAGAATGATCAAGGGAAAGAGATATTGGGTGGAGATTCACAAGTTGGGGCAAGAAGGAAAAGAAAAAAAAAAAGGAAGAGGATAATTGGAAGGTAATTCAGACTTCTGAAACTTGCTAATTATAGTGTTGTCATTTCCTGTTTGCGGTAGAAACTTGTGGAATTATCTGTACAGCACTGCCCTCTCTGCCCCTTTCTTCTTCCAGGAAATGTCTGTCTCTAATCTCTGATCAAACTGGTTTGAGATGGGTTCCTGACCCAGGCTGAGTCAATGAGCCCAGAGTTGTAGCATATAAAATCCATGACTATGTGGGTCACTGTATTCGTGCAGACTGGAGACACATAGGCTGCCATTCTGGGAGGACAGAGAGAAGAATCAGATAACCCTGACATTCAAGGAATTGTTTCTCATCGTTTCAGATACTCATGTTCCCATGAACGCTGTCACTCAGGCAGTTCATGAAATAAGCAAGCCTGAATCCTTCCACTGACTTCTTTTTGCTTATACTGGTTGAGTTTGGATTTCTATCACATGCACTCAAAAAACTATAACTAAATTTTGTCTATTTGGATTCATTTATGCCTCCATATATCTTCTGTTCTACTCACTCTAAACTACTCTGCATACCCTTAGAAAAATAGCTCATGCATTTTCATGTGCCTTTGCCCTCTTCTAAACTGCTACTTCAGTTCAGAATTATTTTTCTATGAAGATCCTTTCTTTCCCCAAGGCTGAAGTCCAATACCACCTACTGAACTAAACCTTCCTTATCACACTTCTCATAGCACACACCCCTCTGTGCTGCAGGCAAAGGATTCCATTCTCGCCCCAAGAGGAACAGATAGAGCAGTGGGGTTGGCCAGGTGTCATGTGATGCACACACTTAAGCAGAACAAAGAAGTATACACCAAGTCCAAAACAAGGAAAAAAAAAAAAAACTCCCAAAGACTTTTGCCCAGCACAGGCTGCAAGGACTCTGTATCTCTATAAGGAAATGATCTAGACTCAAGGCATATTCTCCTGTAACCACTGTTGTTGTTGTTGTTCAGTCACTCAGTTGTGTTCAACTCTTTGCGACCCCATGGACTGCAGCATCCCAGGATTCCCCATCTGTTTTTGCTTCAACTCATGTCCATTGAGTCGGTGAAGCCATCCAACCATCTCATCCTCTGTTCCCCACCCTCCTTCTCCTCCTGCCCTCAATCTGTGACCATGCAGGGTCTGAAAAGACTGCGTGTCTGCACCTGCCTTTTCCAACATGGATTCTATGGCTTAAGACATGATATTCATAGGAAGCAATCCCACAGCAGCCATGGAATGAAACCAGCCTCTGGGCTGTACATTCTTTTTTTGGCGGTGGCGGGTTGAGGGGGAGGTGGCGGCTGTACATTCCAAGTGAAACTTTTTGTACAGGACAGTAGAGGCTTTTAATTTTTTTTTTTTTTTTCAAAAGCATCTACCTTTATGGACTTCTACTCTTTTTCTAATTACCTCTCTTTTCCTGGCAAACCTTGATAACCTGATACAGCGGTCCTCAGAAGAGCCACAAAAATTATCATTAAAATTGATTAACAGCAGTCATTTCCCATGTCCCAGGGAAAATTAAGTTTATAGATATCATCTTTTCCATTTTGAGTATTCCTCCACAACTGTGACTAGAACCTTTGGTACCTGGTCTCATTGGTCACTACTTCAGTGTAGTTTACTGTGATGTCTGATTTAGTGCAGACTTATTTATTTTGTAATATAAACTTGATTACCTCATGGAGTTCTTTAAAAATCTCATTACTTTGGGTGGCTGTGCCAACTGAAATTGTTCGAAACACAATCCTAGCGGAGCCTATTTTAGCTGTTGTTCATTTCATTTAGCTTTCTAAATATTTGTATATTTTACAGGAATTGCCCCAATGCTAAGGGAGAATCAAAGTGGTGGAAAAATTACAATCTGCAAGCTTTCTCTTCTCCAATACTTTGGCCACCTGATGCTAAGAGCCGACTCATTGGGAAAGACTCTGATGCTGGGAAAGATTGAAGGCAAAAGAAGAAGGGGGCAGCAGAGGGATGAGGTAGTTGGATAGCATCACCAACTCAATGGACATGAGTTTTAGCAAACTCCGAGAGATAGTGGAGGACAGAGCAGCCTGGTGGGCTACAGTCCACAGGGTCACAAAGAGTTATACATATCTTAAGCACTGAATAACAACGGATTTCTCTGCAAGTCATCTGACTTTAAATCCTCTTCTGTTTCCTCCAGTTGCCTCTAGCAGGAGCTTTAGAGAAAGATCTAGAAAGGAACTGGTCTTCTTCCAAAGCAACTCCATCACCTTCCACAGTCAAATCTCTACTCCTTATTGGGATGGGCTTATTCACAACCAGGTAATCATTGGACGTGGTGATGTCATGCTGCTGCTGCTGCTGCTAAGTCGCTTCAGTCGTGTCCGACTCTGTGCGACCCCATAGACGGCAGCCCACTAGGCTCCCACGTCCCTGGGATTCTCCAGGCAAGAACACTGGAGTGGGTTGCCATTTCCTTCTCCAGTTCATGAAAATGAAAAATTAAGTGAAGTCGCTCAGTCATGTCCTACTCCTAGCAACCCCATGGACTGCAGCCCACCAGGCCCCTCCATCCACAGGATTTTCCAGGCAAGAGTACTGGAGTGGGTTGCCATTGCCTTCTCCGGTGATGTCATAATACAGTGCAAATTGAAGGGCGTGATTCTGCAGAAACAAGTTACTCTAAGAGAAGAACAGATTTTTTTTCAAGGAGGTAAGAAGCTTTGTGTCTTAAGAAGCCACATCAGGTCATGTAGGAAAGACACACTTCAGGACCAGAAAAGTCAGAGGAGTATGCAAGGCAGGAATTGTCCAACTGAATGAGCTGAATAAACTAGGTACCCCATGTTTCGTAAGACAGCAAGACCGCCATTGGTGTATCCAGGGAATTGGGGGCACAAACAAGGAAACAAGTGGACTCTCGTTAGCAAATGCTGTAAATGCTTCAGTAATTTGAGCTCTGAAAGTGTCCTGCAAACTTTCCACTATAGCCAGAGCCCTTTCTTCAAGTCAAATCCTAGGGAATGATCCAACCAGAGCTCTTCTATGTGAATCAAGAGGTGATGACCTAAAGTTTCTGTTCTGGTTTATTTTATGTTGTCAACATGACTAGTGTGTCAACCTCACCACAGAGTGCCCAGATATTTCATTAAACATTATTTCTGCAATGGTATTTCTGGATGAGATTAGCAGTTGAGTCAATAGACTGAGTAAAGCAAATTGTTTTCTCCCAGATGGGTGTACTTCATCTATTGACGCCCTGAATAGAACAACAAAGGCGAGGTAGGAGAGGATTCTTTCTCTTTCTGCCTGATGATCTTTCAGCTGAGACATAGGTCTTCTTCTGTCTTCATACTGAGACTCAGACTGGAACTTAGACCATCAGATCTCTTGGTTATCAAATGTTTAGTCTCAGACTGGAAGTATACCCCAGCTTGCTGACTGAATATTTTGGAATCTCTCAGCCTCCATCATCATGTGAGCTGATTCCTTATAATCAATCACTTATCACTTGGTTCTGTTTCCCTGGAGAATCCAGACTAATATATCCCCCTAATCTCCCTCCCCATTTCCTCCCCTACTCAACCTCCCCAGGCGCTAGTTATGAGTGTATTCAGGCAGATTTCTGCATGGAAGCTCTAGCCAAAGCAATGTGATAAATTCCTAGAATATATACCAGTCCTTCATGTCAAAGCAGCTTCTGGCATGAGGATTACACTAGGATTTACTGAACTTGGTTCATCTATCTTCCTGGATTGCCTTTGACTGCCTGTCAACCCTGGAAATTATTTACCTCCCCAGAGTTTAGACTAATCCTTAGTTTTCTCCCTTTCATTGCCACACTGCTTATTCACCTGTCACATGGCAACTATATTTCTTTTAGCTTCAGGGAGTCTACTTGCTTTGAACCTACTGGGCAGATTATAGGGTCTGAGTATCTTAATTTCTGGGAATTCCACAGCCTCCTTTTAGCCATTGGAGAAATCTGGTCAACAGCTTTTCAGCTTTTCCATTTGGTTTGTCTTTCATTTTTCTTTAAATCTGAACCTATCACTATATAAACATAAGGAGAGAAGGTATGGGTTCACAGCATAATTTTCCCAGTATGGCTCTCCAAGGGAGGATCCAGGTGGTCACCATAAAGTCCAGAAATCAGGAGTATAGAAGAAGTTTTCAGTTCTTGGTGATATTGGGGGATAGGAGGTGAGTGTTGGACCCTGTTGTCAAAACAGAACCCTGTTCATCAGTCTTGACCTTCCTTACCTTTGGCACCCAGGTCAAGCCATCATAAGTTCTACCAACTCAATGTCTCTCCAACTCCCCAACTTTTCTCTTCTTCCAGTGCTACTATAGGGAAGTCACACCTCACTTGAGGATTAGGATCTAAACGGTTGAGGCTTGATGTGAGTCATGTAGTTAGGATTACCTTGGATAATTGCTCAGGAAGACACCCCCATGGAGAAAGACATACTGCCTCTCAGCAAATTCAACACAGGTCATTTTGTCTCTAGTGTTGAAACAAATTGTTGTTTCTTCAGTTAGGCTGTAGACGAAGACATGGATTTGTATTTAGGGGCTGCATTGGGTGAACACACATACATATATGAACACCAGAATGGCATTAACTTGATGAGCTGTCTGGGCTTTCTCTGGGGGGTACATACTCCTTCTATGGAATGGATGAGTAGAACTGCTACTATTTCTCTTTTTAAAATGCTGTTTCTCAAGACTTCCCTGGTGGTCCAGTGGGTAAGAATCCACAGGACTTGGGTTTGATCACTGGTTTGGGAACTAAGATCCCACGTTTCAATCCCATGCACTGCAACTCCTGAGCCCATGCACTCCCACATGCTGCAACTGAGGCCCTATGCAGCCAAATAAATAAATAGATATTCTTTTTTTGAAAAGAAGTGCCATTTCTCTGTGTCTGACTTTTTCTCCAATTCCCTCCTCTCACTTTGTCACTTCAAGCATATCATTGAACTCCATTAAACACACGACAGGACTGAACTGTGTTTATTTGAAGGCACCCACGTCTCTTCTCTGAATGACAATGAAAGTCTTCCAAATAGACTCTCATCCTCCAATAGTAATTTTCCTCAAAACGCTCACCATGTTGTAGTCAAAGTGATACTCAAAAGCGCAGATGTGACCATGACTCACTCTCACTTTCCTGCATAAAATCTTTTGACTGCTTCTCAGTGTTCTCAGAATAAACATGACTCCTCAGGCATGACATCAGAGCCCATTACTATCTTCTCCCTGTTCTTTGCATGTCTCTTCTCTCAGCACCCTTCCACCTATCCTGCTGCTGCTTCCAATGAAATTGGACTACCTGCACTTGTAAAAGGGTAATACTTCCCCTTACCTCTGGGCCTTTGCACGTGCCTTCTGCCTCTACCTTTGCCTAACTAACTGCTTCTCATCCTGGAGATTCAATTTAGACAACATCTCCCCTGGAACATTTTCACATACCTATAGTACTGCCATCTCTCCTACTGGCTAAGCTCTTAACATTTCTTTCTCTCTCTCTCTCTCTTTGATTTTTTGGCCTCACTGTGTGGCATGTGGAACTTCCCCAACCTGGAGAACCAGGGATCAAACCCGTGCCCCCTACAGTGGAAGCTCAAAGTCCTCATCACTGAGCCACCGGGAAAGTTTCTAATCCATGGCTGGCCACTCGAGGTCCCCAGCAAAAGCAATCACTTCAAATTTTTAATACTCCAAGGAAAGTGAGAGATTTAGAAACTGCTTTGTTCCATGGGGCCATGTTGTTGATTTGCTTTCCTGTAATGCCAGCTCATTTACAGCTCAACAACAATAATTATTTTAATTACAACAGCAATAAAAACAATGATGTTTGCAGTGTACATACCAGGCCTCTTTTAAGATATCTATATTGGTATGCAATAAGTATATTCATTTATACATATGCATGTGTCTATATGGGAAAAGGAAATGGCAAACCACTCCAGAATTCTTGCCTGGAGAGTCCCATGGAGAGTGGAGGCTGGCAGGCTACAGTCCCTGGGGTTGCAAGAGTTGGACACAACTTAGCAACTAAACCACCACCACCATGTGTCTATATATTTTATACATTAAATCTCTCTGTATGTACTCTTTTAATATGCACAGAATTGCTATTATATTCATCTAACAGATGGGGAACCTGGGTCACAGTTGATGAATTAACTTCCTGATAGAGACAGAGAACACACAAACTGCTTTTCAATAAATCCGATGCAGTCAGTCTTCCTTCCAGTGTTAGAAGAAACTGAAAAAATCAGGATGTTCGCCCAGGATGTCTGGTTCAAGAACGTGCTCACGCAATGTGCACTTGGCGTCTCTCATTTGTTTGAACTAAATTCTAGTAGAGATTGCAATTTGCCATTCTTTCCAATTGATGGTTACCACCTACCCTGCTCAGTAGAAGTCCATGCTGCCTTGAAAAGAGAACATACTGGGGGGAAAAAAGCTTTAACCTTAAAAGACTTATTATACAAGCAAAAATAAATTGCTCCACACACACCCCCATCCCAGTCACCATTGTGTTTACAGTAACCAGGGGCCCTTTTTACCCCAACAGTCTCTCTTTTAAAAAATTGTTGAATTCCACCCACGAACCATGCTGAACATTTCCCTGGACTCCCCTGGTCCAGGCATTATGCTATTTGTATTCATTAAAACTGATTAAGGTTTTCTTCATATTTATCACAGGTTTGACTTCCATAGCTGAGGCTTACTCTGCTATCAGCAGGATTCCTCTTTTCCTTTGGAAATTTTCAAAGTGAAAATGCAAGAACACAAATGAATTCTGGCAGCCAGAAGTCCTTAATTTAGTGTGTGGGTTCCAGTGAGAGGAGAGGAGCTATATTTTAGGATAAAACAATTAGATAACCCTGAATTAAACCTATGGTATACTCATCACATTCTTTTCCTGGATTCATGTGCAATGTAAATGCACTTGACGTGATCCAATTATATCTTAAGTTCCTGGTTGCCAGCGCTAATCGAATAACAGAAGTGCAATACACCAGTCATATTTACAAAACTTGTGTAGAGCTATTAAGCCCAGAAAGGGCATCTTACCTCTAATTGTGCATTATGGGCCATGTGGCCCCTACAAATCATAAGGAGTAATCATTAAAATGTTAAAACACAATTATGAGTTCAACAAAAGGTAGGGACTCTCCATTACATTTTATTAATATTGAAGGAGCAAGAAGAGCATGAATGGACCCAGGCCATAGCATCTTTTTTTTCTGGTCTGTTGTGTGACTCCAACCTCAGAACCCTTACTTACTCTGATTAACAAATACCTATCTGAACAGTTTCATTACAGAGAAAGGCATCCTTCTTGGGATTTTTCTGTTAGAGTAAGTAGAAGACTTCAGTTTAAGAAGAATATTATGTGTATATTCAGGGCCTTTCAATTTCACATCTCAGCAAACTGCCCACTTTGGCTGGAAACAATGGTTGTCACCTGAAATTTGAGATGTGCTTGCCCTTTGCAGGTACACAGGGTTGCTATTAAGGCTTCCCTGATGTCTCAGACAGTAAAGAATCCACCTGCAATGTGGGAGACCTAGGTTCAATCCCTGGGTCAGGAGGATTCCCTCGAGAAGGGAATGACGATTCACTTCAGTATTCTTGCCTGAGAATTCCATGAACAGAGCTACTGTCCATGGGGTCACAAAGAGTCGGACACAACTGAGCAACTAACACTTTCACTTTTTTTTTTTTCATGGTTGTTACTAATACTTATTGGAGAAGGCAATGGCACCCCACTCCAGTACTCTTGCCTGGAAAATCCCAGGGATGGAGGAGCCTGGTGGGCTGCAGTCCATGGGGTCGCTAAGAGTCAGACACGACTAAGTGACTTCACTTTCTATTTTCACCCTCATGCATTGGAGAAGGAAATGGCAACCCACTCCAGTGTTCTTGCCTGGAGAATCCCAGGGACCGGGGAGCCTGGTGGGCTGCCATCTATGGGGTCACACAGAGTCGGACACGACTGAAGCGACTTAGCAGCACTAATACTTATAAGGATGTCTTGCAGGCTGCTTCTCTTCAGCACTCTGCTACCAAACATGCCTCAAGGAAAACAGAAATCTGACAGCAAACTGTCACTTTCTGGAGTCCATGGAATGCTTTGCTTGGGTTTGTATATAAAGACAGACACAGGCTGTTGCTTTTCTCAGAAGTGCATTCTTCCTTTAGCTTGTACTTCTTCACTAGAGGGAACTTTGTTTTTCTCCCAATGATGCTTCCTGAGTGATTTAGATTCAAAGAAAATGAAGCTCTATAATTTGGAAATAAATCCCATCTTTCAGACTTGGCAGTAATCTTACCTTTCTGTCTCTTAAGCACCTGGCTATTATAAATTCTCGTTAGTCTGATACTCTCCCTCCTCTGTTAGAACCTTATTCACTTTTCAGGTGTTTGCATCTTCTCTTCCCAGCTAGACCATGAACTCCCTGAAGGTAAGGACTGGTGTGATTTGCATCCCCACAGTGCCTAAGCTCAGCACCTAACACATCACAGGCCCCTGGTTATGACCTTTGATGAATGAATTTACTAGGAATTAATTAGTCAGGAAGAGCTACTGGCTGAACACAAATGTAAGCTCCAACATGGAGCCACTGTGTCTTAGATTAGGGCTTCTCACACTTGCCTGCACATCGCTTACCTGGGGATTCTGTTAGAAAGTAACTTCTGATTCCTCGGACTGTGTTAGTGCCTGAGAGTCTGTGTTTAGCAGGGAATGCCAATGCTGTTGTTTTGAGGATCTCACTTTGAGTAGCAACATCTTAGACATGAAAATTAGGCATGAATAAATCATTTAGAAACCATTTCTTTGCTTTCTATGCTTTTTCAGAGGCATACATGGATCACATTTCTGGTTGATGTGAAGCTATGCCACTTAGAGACTTTTAGAAATATTCAATAACCAATAAAAGGTCTTCTGTACAATAATAATAGCTAGTGTGGCAGGGTAATTCACCGAGGTATAATTTGCATCTGTTCCCCTTTATTTTTCATTCATTTGTTCTGAGCAGGTAGTCAAGCTCATTCAAATTCTGTACTTCTGAGACTTTGAGAAGCAGAGGGTGGGAGAGTCAGGGCTGCTGAAGGCAACACTTCCTGTCTATTTTGAAATCTGAGTGACTGATAAGATCTTTGGGGAGGGGGAAGGGAGGAAGAAGTCTGAATGATTGATAGACCTTTGGGGACTGGGAGGGAAGGAAGAAAGAAAAACAAGAAGAAACTTGTCCCCAGGCTTGAGAAAAAGAAGCAAAACTGTATATCCCATAAATTTAAGAACTGCCTGGGAGATGTGACAGAATGGCTACACGTGGCAGCAAGGGGGCAAGACAGCAGGGGTGGGCTCCACTTAGCCAAGAGCCCGTGCTGTGGGGTGCCTGGAAGCCACAGTTTTCTGGGGTTACTTGGGCTCTGAAAATGGGCATCTCAGGAACAGCCAGAGTAGATTAATGCCTGGAAGGGCCTCCAAAGCTTTGGAACTGCATAACGGCACCATCACACAAATACGCTGAATTCAATAATTGGCTAAAAATGTCAAAAAGGAAAAAAAAAAAAGGAAGAAGATCATAATAATGTTTGGGACTACATGACTTAGTCTCAAATGGTAAACAAGTGGATAAACACATTTCTTGTTAACCTAGCAGATGGAGTTAGGAACTGGGTTTAGTTTGATCTTAAAGAAATAAATCAGGGAGATATTTGTCCTTTAACCAAGTGTATAAAGCAAAATTCATCCTTGATGAAACATCTATTGAGTGATGATTTAAAGATGAGATGAAATCATGTCACCTCACCACGCCTCTCCCCTACCCCCAGCAAACACAAACCTTCCTCAGTCAGCTTTCAACTCTCCAAAGGCTTCTTATTCCATTTAGAATAAAATCCAAACTCTTTTGCATGAACTACAATGCTCTGTGCTCTACATTTGCACCATCCAGGATGGGAGCCATGGCCACATTTGGCAACTGAGCACTTTGAAATATGGCTGGTCTAAAATGGGATGTGCTATAAGTGGAAAATGCCCAGCAGGTTTCAAAGAGGAAGGAAGGAAAGAAGGAAGGAAGGAGGGAGGGAGGAAGGAGAATATATTCATATATTTCTGGATAATATCATCTACAGTGATTATGTGTTACAATGATGTGTTGGATAATTGGGTTAATTTCACCTGTTTCTTTTTAATTTTTAAAAATGGAGCTGCTAGAAAACATAACATTGTATATATAGCTCACATTTTACTTCTGTTGTATCACACTCTTCCCCAGGCCCTGCTCTCATTAGACCTCACCTCCCACTTCTCGTTCCTTGGTTTCCCTGCAGGCATCTGCCAGCAGAGAGAGGGCACAGTGTGGTTGGCTGTGTCTAGAAGCTGTTCCCCACAGATTCCTGCCTGGATTTCTCATTTTATTCAGCTAAAGCTCTGCTCAGAAGTCACCTCTTCAGGGAGACGTTCCTTCGCCATTCCATTTAAACCAACTCATACCCTTCTGAATGTCCTGGACTTGCTTTGCTTTCTGCACACAGCCTTATAAATATTACCACTTGTTTCCTGTCTCACCCCACTAGGATGTGTGTGTCAGTTTTCTTCACCAATATACCTGCAGTTACTAGGAAAGTGCCTGGTGTATAGTGGGTGCATGATAAATATTTCCTCAGTGATTACATTAAGTAGTGATTCAAAGTGAGCCCTTGCAATAGACTAGTCATTTTGCCCACAGCTTTAAATGCTTTTTTTTTGTACTTAATTCTCACAGTCTGATCATCTTGTTGTTGTTCACTCGCTGAGTTGTATCAGACTCTTTGCCACCTCACGGACCTCCAGCACCCCAGACTTCCCTGTCCTTCACTATCTTCCAGAGTTTGCTCAAACTCATGTCCATTGAGTCAATGATGCCACCCAATCATCTCATCCTCTGTCTTCCCCTTCTCCTCCTGCCCACAATCTTTCCCAGGATCAGGGTCTTTTCTAATGAGTCTGCTCTTTGCATCAGGTGGCCAAAGTATTAGAGCTTCAGTATCAGTTCTTCCAATGAATGTTCAGGGTTGCTTTCCTTTAGGACTGACTGACTGGTTTGATCTCCTTGCTGTCCAGAAGACTCTCAAGAATCTTCCCCAGCACCAGAGCTTGAAAACATCAATTCTTCAGCGCTCAGCCTTCTTTACGGTCCAACTCTCACATCTGTACATGACTATTGGAAAAATCATAGCTTTGACTATAGCAACCTCTGTTAGTAAAATGATATCTCTGCTTTTTAATATGCTGTCTAGGTTTCCGATAGCTTTTCTTTCATGGAGCAACTGTCTAACCATAAGTAAATACCATTTCAATCCTAATTTTATGAACAGAAAAACAGGCTTAGCAAAGTTAATAAAAAATAGTTTAGTGTGTCCCAAACACTTTACATGGACTTGTTTCTTAAGTCCTGAGAGGTGGGCACTTTTATTTTCTATTTTTACAGGAGGGACTCAAGGCATGGTTGGATAAGTAACTTGCCTGAGGTTATGTAATCAGCATGTGGCAGGACTGAGAGATAAAGCCAGGCAGATCTCCCCCAAGAACCCAAGCTCTCCTGCTCCAGGCCAACTTCACACATCAGTGAGTGCAAAGTATGTCTGACTAGCCTCCTGCTCTCTACCCTGGATACACACATGATGTAACCTAGCAGGACTCCATGGGATCTTCCCCAGGGCAGACCCCTCTCCCACATCCTCTACTTTATCTCCTCTCTGAAGTACCTAGATAACAGTATTTGATGTAGATTTCTTGAGTTGTTTTGCAAATATGAACACCCCCTACCCAAGGGAACATGTTAACTACTTAATAACCATGAACACATAGCCCCTGTAGCAGAGGCCTCCTGGAACCTAAGGACTGATAAAGTTCACCCCTGTGACACCACCCTCTTCCCTCAGTTCAGTTCAGTCACTCAATCATGTTCGACTCTTTGTGAACCTATGGACTGCAGCACACCAGGCTTCCCTGTCCATCACCAACTCCCAGAGCTTGATCAAACACATGTCCATTGAGTCAGTGATGCCATCCAAACATCTCATCCTCTGTCCTCCCCTTCTTCTCTCTCCTTCAATCTTTCCCAGCATCAGTGTCTTTTCCAATTAGTCAGTTCTTTGCATCAGGTGGCCAAAATACTAGAGTTTCAGCTTTAGCATCAGTTCTTCCAATGAACATTCAGGACTGATTTCCTTTAGAATTGATTGGTTTGATCTCCTTGCAGTCCAAGGGACTCTCAAGAGTCTTCTCCAACACCACAGTTCAAAAGCATTAATTCTTCAGTGCTCAGCTTTCTTTATAGTCCAAACTCTCACATCCATACATGACTACTGGAAAAATCATTGCTTTGACTAGATGGACCTTTGTTGGCAATGTCTCTGCTTTTGAATATGCTGTCTAGGTTGGTCGTCTCTTTTCTTCCAAGGAGCAAGTGTCTTGTAATTTCATGGCTGCAGTCACCATCTGCAGTGATTTTGGAACCCAAGAAAATAAAGTCTGTCACTGTTTCCATTGTTTCCCTATCTATTTGCCATGAAGTGATGGGACCAGAAGCCACGATCTGTTTTTTAGAGAATTGTGCATGATCTGATCATGCACCCAGCAACACCCCCTCCCTCACCTGGCTTTTAAAAATGCTTTGCCAAAACCGTTCTGAGAGTTCAAGGCTTTTTGAACGGCCATGTCAAATCCTTGCACGGCCTTGCAGTAACATTTCTCTGCTCCAAACTCCGATGTGTCAGTTTGTTTGGCCTCTCTTTGCACCAGGCACACAAAACTTTCATTAACAATGATCACCCTCTGGCACTTCTACCAATGCTTACCCCTTCTTAAACTCTCTTTCCATTATCCAAATTTACTACCTAAAAACCTGAAGACCTAATTGAAAGAAAGCATAACAGTGTTAGTCGCTCAGGCATGTCCAACTCTTTGAAACCCCATGGACTATAGCCTGGCAGGTTCCTCTGTCCATGGGATTTTCCAGGCAAGGATACTGGAATGGGTTGCTGGTCCCTTCTCCAGGGGATCTTCTTGACCCAGGGATCAAGCAGGGGTCTCCTGCATTGCAGGCAGATTCTTTATGGTCTGAGCCACCAAGGAAGTTCAAAGATCTGGGTAGGCTCCTCAAAACTTAAATATGCTTCTCTGTACTTTCTCTTTTTGTGAGTACCACTAATTTGCCTAATTTTCCAGTGCTGAAACCTCACAGACATTTGTGGCTTATTTCTCTCTTGTTGCTCCTCCTTAGATAATTTACTCTTCCCAATGTTTTGCTTTTCTGTCTTTCTTTCAATCCCTACTGCCACCCACCAGGTTCAGGATTTTGTCAATGCAGATCTGGACTTTGGGTAAAAATGTGTTAATTTTTCTCCTTGTTGTCACTCTCTCCTCTTTAAACTCATTCTGATGAATGACGGAAATGTGATGGAAATGAATGATGGAAATTAAAATTAAAAGATTTCCATCCGTCGCTGTCTTTTTAAAAGTTTTGAGTGTGTTCCTACTGCCTGAAGGATAAAGTCCTTTGAAGTTCATCCATTCAATGTCATTCAATGTCATTCCCAGTTAGGGCTAACCTGTTTTTCAAACCTTATCTCCCACCACCACCATATCTGACCTTCTTCTGCAATCTGGCTGCTTTATTCTCTGTCAGAAAAACATCCTTTGTATCTTCCCACCTTTGCCCTATTACTCTTGGCGTCTTCTACTCAATGTACACTTCACCTTCTTTAATACATTCCAACTCAACATCAAACTTCTATACAGCTTTCTCTGGGCATCTCAGTTTGAAATGTCATCCCTTCCTTAAGCTCCTTTACCAAATGTTTGTCTAATTTACTCATGAAGTTTCTCAGATTAAACTTAGATTCTTTGCATTGAAGTTTTAATTCCTGTTCCATTGCCAAGCATCTCAAGCCATGTGTCCAGTAAATGTTCCAACAAAAATAAATTTGGAATTATCTATGTTAATAGGGGGCATTCAATATCAGAAGAATTTCAGAATGAAAGATCATATTTAAGTTTGAGAAACTGGCATTTTTTTTTTTTAACCTCAGAGATGCTTTGATTTTGTGTGATGGTTTATTCATGAGATGTTCCCTTTCTCCCTATCTCCTTCTGTAACAAGATTGGAATCAGAGTGATATTAATAAATTGTTTTTTTCTCCACTCTAATAAAACTGAAAAAAAGTTAGTGGATTTCTTATAGAATATTTTTCCATTTTTTTCTCTTTCACTTTTATGCAAATGAAAGTTTTGAAAGCTAAACATTGCAACATTTTGTTTACTTGTAGAAACAAAAGAGTTTAGAAACCAAATTGTTCAGCTTCCTAATTTCACACACACACACAAAAGTAAAGATTAGACACAAAGCCAATGGCCAATTCAGCATCTGAACCCAGATTTTGTGAATCCCAGGACATACTCTATTCTACCTTACATGTGTGCTAAGTCACTTCAGTCATGTCTGACTCTTTGCAACCCTATAGACTGTAGCCTGCCAGGCTCCTCTGTTCATGGAATTCTCCAGGCAAGAATACTGGAGTGGGTTGCCATGACCTCCTCCAAGGGACCTTCCTGACCCAGGGATCAAACCCGTGTCTCTTGCATATCCTGCATTGACAGGATAGTTCTTTAGCACCCGCGCCACCTGGGAAGCTTGTATTCTACCTTACCACTTCTCACCTAGAAGCCTCCATCTAATGATTGATGGATCATCTAAATTCATCTTATAGACATATTTTGCTTCGGACCTCTGATTGTAATCTTGCAACATTAATCATTTGCAGTCAGTATGCAATTTACACAGCCTACAACAAATTTCCACACACATTATTGAATGTAATACTCACAACAATGTTGTCAGCTAGTTTAAAAGCAGAAGTGAGATAGGCCTCAAGAATGTGGATGCATCAGATGTGGCTGTTTAAGAAGTCCTTTTGGAACAAATGTATTTCTTCTTGACGCCTTGATCAACAAAATGCATCAGGTATCTATTTTGTGGAGATATTACTTGCCCACAAGGCTCTGAGACAAAATAGCCATGCTACGTGACAGGGTATGCAAGTAAAATGTCAAATTGTCATTCTGTACATCAGTAGAAAAGAAAGTTAGGTGCTGGCATTTATTGTAAGCTTCTTCATAGAGGGGAGACTCAGGCTGTACCTTGGAGCCCCAGCAGGATTTATGTAACAGTGATGCCCAAATGGAATGTGTGCATTCATTCTTTTTTTCATATAAAATCTGAACTTCATAAGGCATTCTGATATTCTTTAGCCCATTTAATCCTTTTGAGATCCTGACCCTTTAAATGAACAGTTCTCTTGGGGTTAAGAGAGACATTGTAATCTCTGAGTATTAGCCATTCTATAGAAAATTCTGTCGACTGCTGGCTTCCTCTATTAAGGTGAAATTAAATTCTCAAAAAGTAGGGCATGGATGGGGGAAGGAGAAGGGACTGGCTATGCTCATTGTAGCCCAGGGTCCCTTGGCTCAACTTTGTCATTCTAATGAGGCAGTCACCTTCTAAAGGCAGTAGGTTTAAGCCATGGAATGGAGCCTGCTGGTGTTAACTGTATATACTAAACTCATGTTACATTACCAAAGTGCTGGGTCAACAATCAGAAATGAGTTCCTTCATCTTTTATTAACGTGAAACTTGTCCTTGGCTAGAAATGCCAGGATGAGGTGTCATTTTGCAAGATGTCGATTTCATTAGTTAGGTTTTTGGAAAGGACTTTCAAAAAGTTTATGGCAGAATAAACAACCTTTCCAAAACTGGATAGGGCTTCCCTGATGGCTTAGACGGTAAAGCGTCTGCCTGCAATGTGGGAGACCTGGGTTTGACACCTGGGTCAGGAAGATCCCCTGGAGAAGGAAATGGCAACCCACTCCAGTACTGTTGCCTGGAAAATTCCATGGATGCAGGAGCCTGGTAAGCTATAGTCCATGTGGTCGCAAAGAGTCAGACATGACTGAGCAACTTCACTTTCACTCTTTTTCTAAAACTGGAAGAGCTTCAGACTAGTCTAGAAATGGTTACCTGCCACTTTTCACATTAATTAAAATGCTAGTTACAATTTTTAAAACTTCATACCTGTAACACACCATTAGAAGAAATAAGTACTACCATCTTTATTATTATATTTCAATTTTATACATTGAGCCATCCACAGAAATTCCATATTATCGTTGACCTTTATACTTTAACTTGACCCCCAGGCTTTGTGTACTCTTGTCTCCTACACTTCTGGGACTGCTCCTGTTGACATAGCTATCAAATGGCTAGCTATAGGGCTGGTTTCTATGGTTGCAGAGCGAAAGATGCATTTTCTATTATATTTTTCTAGCACAATGTGAGCAAGAAGAACAGCCAAGCCTGTTGGAGAAATTTCAAATAGCAAATCCTGATATAGAGCCAGGAATTGAGAAAGGGTTGGAAAACAGAACCACAAAGCTGGACATGGATGGGTATGGGATTCAGAAGAGAATGGATCAGGTGTCTGGCATGCAGGTGGCCTGAGCCAACTTGGATGTCCTGGAGCAGAAGAGCCAGCACAGGATCCAGCATGAAGAATAAGCCCAGGTCCTTGGATTAGTAATGGTTGCCTTAGCCAGGCTCAGAAGTCATGACTTGAATGGCAAAGGAGCACTTCTCTATAGGTTGATCCTTGGAAAATTGTCATGAAAAAAGTCAGTTCTTGGCTGTAGGAGGGCTGAGTGAAGCAGAGAGCAGATGATTGAGTGAGACCCCATCACCTACTGATGATAGGTCACAATAGCCAATTTGTGTATTGAGAAAAACACAATTTGTACCCTCTCTCTATGGACTGCTTTTACTTCCAGCCCAGATCCACTACACAGGTGTGATTAAAATGTGGTGGCCCATCTTATTCAGAGAAACACCCATACTATGGCCAATCTTCAATGACTTCATGTCAGGATTTCCCAAATGGCTAGTGATATTCCAGACTTGAGCTAAGAATGTGGTTCCAGGGGGAAATTTAAGGACCACATTACTTAGTACACTGGAATTGTAATTTACTAAATAGGACATCAGTGCCTTGTAAGAGTTAACAAAACCTCCCCAGTGCCTTGCTTAGTTATACTGGAATAATAAGGCTACCTATCCCTTTTAATAAATGGAATGCTAAGATTATGATGTAACAAGACATCAAAACCCTACTGTACAGTCACACCCTGATAATAGTTTTGCTTCTTTATTAACACTGCTTTAAGATAGAGGGCAATAACATTCTTGAGAAACATTGATGAACATTTTTGAGATTATGTTAAAGTAGCCAACACATTCATATCACCTCAACAGTGTTAGAATTTTCATTACAAGAAAAAAAAAAAAGCTAATCACTGGGAAACTATACATGATATCTAAAGAGAGTTTTCTTATTATTTCCTTTTTCATGTTACAAATGTATGAGAAATCTCCTTTAAGGGCAAACTTTTGACTTAAGTTATAATTTAGATTTCTAGGGCTCTGGGGAGCTGTCTTTCAGGCAAGACAAATCACAGTGCTTTTCATTTCCTTTTTTGGTACATCAGCCAAATATACTGAACACCCATTGTGTGCAAAGGCTTGTGTTCAGCCAATGCCTTCCTTTGCTTAGAAACAAAAAATAATCCATAAATGGGCTTCCCAAGTGGTGTTAGTGGTAAAGAACCCGCCTGCCAATACTGGAGACACTAGAGATGCGAGTTCAATCCCTGAGTTGGGAAGATCCCCTGGAGAAGGGCATGGCAATCCACTCCAGTATTCTTGGCTGGAAAATTCCACATACAGAGGAGCCTGGCAGGCTGCAGTCCATAAGTCCACATAAGAACCAGACATGACTAAGCAGCTGAAAAATTATAAATTAGAAAGGTATAAAAATGATGGTAAGCAGCCGTACACAGGACTGACCAGACCACTGTACTGCAGGCCATGGGGGGCACCAAAGTGGTAGTGATGGAAGGTCATGCCACATTGCTGCCGTCTATGTGGCACCTAGAACCAATGACACATACTTTGGACCAGAGAAATATCAACGATTAAGAAAAAAGAGAAACTGTCCTTGACTGAACAGCTGACCCTAAATATGATCTGTTCCTCAGAAGAACTGACCCTCTTCCACCGAAGCCCCTTTGTATTTGTACTCCTGAGGGAATCACACATTTCCTCTGTTCTCAGTGTCCTTGCTAACCCTGGTTGTATCCTTCACCCCTGCAACAGTGTGGGGAGGCCATGGCCATGCAACTTCATAAAAAATAAACTTATATATTGAGGACCATTTAGGATTTAGAGTCAGGCAGAGTTAGTGAAAACCCTTGATACATTTCTAACTTAGAGGAAATTGAGCAAGTTTCTTAACCCCTCTGTGTCTCAGTGTTCTCATCTGTAAGATGGGAACATTAACAGCTATCACATAGCATTATTATGAGAACTTAATGAGAGGCTATGTGGATCAGAGGTAGCCTGGCATATACTGAATTATCACTGTGTGTGTGTGTGCTCAATTGTGTCCAGTGCTTTGTGATCCCCTGGACTGTAGCCCACCAAGCTCCTCTGTCTATGGAATTCTCCAGGCAAGAATACTAGAGTGGTTGCCATTCCCTTCTCCAGGGGATCTTCCCAATCCAGGGATCAAACCACCATCTCTTTCATCTCCTGCATTGGCAAGTGAATTCTTTACCACTATACCACTTGAAAAGCCTAATTATCATTAAAGGATAGCTGTTATACATTGACTCTTTGAAGGGAAAATATGCTTGAAAGCCATACTTGTCAACTTAGAAATGAATTTATAGCAAACAGCCCTTTTTTCTTTGTTTTGGTTTTGATACTTAGGTGCATGCTCAGTCTCTTCAGTTGGGTCTGACTCTTTGCGACACTATGGACTCTAGCCCACCAGGCTCCTCAGTTCATGGGATTTCCCAGGCTAGAATGCTGGAGTGGTTGTCATGCTCTCCTCCAAGGGATCTTCCTGACCCAGGGACTGAAACTGAGTATCCTGCATCACACGCAGATTCTTTACTGTGGAGCCACTGAGTTTTGAGGAAAACCAGTCAAATACACCTGTGAGGATGAATATGCAAACAGACCATGGCCAGATTATATATAAATATAGACCTCTGACCTACAACCCACAGTGACTAGACAGGAAAGCAACCGCTGTACAGTAATCAGTCCAAGAAGTCAAACTGTCATCTGGAACAACTAGTCCACAGAGACCAACAACAGTCCCTGTAACCATCAGCTCAAAAATGAAACAGGGCACACAAAGCCAGTGCATTGGGACAACCCTGAGGGGTTGGATGGGGAAGGAGATGGGAGAGGTGTTCAGGATGGGGGACACATGTACACCCATGGCTGATTCATGTCAATGTATGGCAAAAAAAAAACAAAACCCACTACAATATTTTAAAGTAACTAGCCTCCAATTAAAATAAATAAATTAAATAAATTTTTAAAAAGTTCATTCTTGATGAATAATTAACAGCTTCCCTAATTTTTGCCCCACCTTCTAACTTAGAGCCAACTGGAAAGAGCCAAATATGTACCTCTAACCAGCCATGTGAAACTTCCTGTTTCTAGTCAGCCTGCCTCCGGCTTCCTCAGGCCAACAGCCTCCAGTCAGGGCACATCTGAAGCCTTCTCTTTTGTCTCTTTTGTTCACTCTAAAGCTTCCCCACTCCTCTGCTTGCCTTTGAGTCTGCCAAATGGAAGTGGTGGTGACAGACTCCCTTGCTATGAAAACTCTAAATAGATAGCCTTACTTTTTCTCATCTGAGTGGTCTTCACTTATTTCCACACACCTCTCAAACCACAGAGCTAGACTGTCATAATCATGGTTAGTAACTGAATCTGCTTTGGGCTCACTGCTATAGCCCCAGTGTCTAGCACAGTGTCTGATGGACAGAGATGTGAATGGATGAGGAGAAAGTCCTCTCTTCAAAACCAGTAAGATGGCTTCCAGCATACAAATGAAGGAAATGAAAAATGTGAAAAAGGAGGGGCTTTTCTTATTCGAGGAGGTCGTTTAGGTAAAAAGAGCCTGGGGAAGATGCAGCTCTTCCATGATGTGACCATTCAGTTTTGCTCTAATCACTAAGTTCTGGGAGCCATGTGGGTCCCGTGTCCGTAACAGTTAAGACAACAGTAATGCCCACTCGTGAGGGATTTCTGAGGCTTTAATGAGATCTGGTGCATCAAAGAACTTGAATGAGTGTCTGAAGAATGAAGGTAACTTGCTTTTCTCTTGTATCCTAAAGTCTTGTTGACATTTGTTACTATATGTATAGACTGTTGATCCTTGAACAACATGGGTTTGAACTGTGCAAGTCTGCTTATACATGGATTTTTTCAATGAAGAACTACAACACAACACTATCCAAGGTTGGTTGAATCTCGGAACTATGGATATGGAGGGCTAAGTGGAAAGATATACTTGGATATACTCTTTCAACGGTGTGGAGGGTGGTTTTTCCAACCCCCACATTGTTTAAGGGTCAGATGCAAAATTTTTAAAATACATAGCTTGAAAAAACAAGACAAGCCATTCTTAATTTGGCAATGCTGTATATATATTGATTATTTTTTTGAGATATACAAAGTAACATTTTATTTGAATATCCCATATTGGGTGTATATTATTAATTCAACAATAAATAACATTAACATTATGGAAATAGACTTTTGACACATAAGAGACAGAATTGTCTAATGTGGATTTGAACATAATTTACTTATTTCAGTTCAGTTCAGTCGCTCAGTTGTGTCCAACTCTTTGCAACCCCATAAAGCGCAGCACACCAGGCTTCCCTGTCCATCACCAAATCCTGGAGTTCACCCAAACTATGTCCATTGAGTTAGTAATGGCATCCAACCATCTCATCCTCTGTCGTTGCCTTCTCCTCCTGCCCTCCATCTTTCCCAGCATCAGGGTCTTTTCAAATGAGTCAGCTCTTTGCATCAGGTGGCCAAAGTATTGGAGTCTCAGCTTCAACGTCAGTCCCTCCAATGAACAACCAGGACTGATCTCCTTCAGGATGGACTGGTTGGATCTCCTTGCAGTCCAAGGGACTCTCAAGAGTCTTCTCCAACATCAGAGTTCAAAAGCATCAATTCTTTGGCGCTCAGCTTTCATTATAGTCCAACTCTCACATCCGTACATGACTACTGGAAAAACCATAGCCTTGACTAGATGGACCTTTGTTGACAAAGTAATGTCTCTACTTTTTATATGCTGTCTAGGTTGGTCATAACTTTACTTCCAAATGTCTTTTAATTTTATGGCTGCAATAACCATCTGCAATGATTTTGGAGCCCCCCAAAATAAAGTCTGACACTGTTTTCACTGTTTCCCCATCTATTTGCTATGAAGTGATGGGACCAGATGCCATGATCTTAGTTTTCTGAATGTTGAGCTTTACGCCACCTTTTTCACTCTCTTCTTTCACTTTCATCAAGAGGCTCTTTAGTTCTTCTTCACTTTCTGCCATAAGGGTGGTGTCATCTGCATATCTGAGGTTATTGATATTTCTCCCAGCAATCTTGATTCCAGCTTGTGCTTCTTCCAGCCCAGTGTTTCTCGTGATATACTTTGCATAATTTATTTAGTTAGCAAATGTTTATTGTGAACCTCTATTTGCAAGGCATCATAGTAGGCATATAAAGTTATGTAAGAGACTGGCCCCTGCCATGGAGAAAAATTTTTAAAGCTTTCTCATGAAAGCAACTCAAGTTCAGTCTTGAATGAGGAAAGGGGTAACTGATATACCACTGAGGGTAAAGCGACGAAAGACTGCTTCCTGTAGTGATAAGGAGAGATCTCATATAGGAAGATATGAGTTTGTGTGTGAGGTTGATTAGGGCTTTTAATACAGAAATAAGGAAAGGGTGTGCTAAAAAGAGGGTGAGAGAAAGAGGTCAGAACAAGCAGGAATGTGCAGCAGACTCCTTTGTTATATACTTCAAAACACTGGCACCTCCTTCCTCATAGCATTTATTACAACTGTAATTAATTTACTATTTGAGCATCTTTTAAAACGTCTCCTTGTAAAACATAAGCTTTGTAAGTGCAGGGACTATATATGCTGTATTCACTATTATATACTTAGTATCTACACAGTTTTGGAAGTATAACTGATGCTCAATACACACTAGTCAAATGGAAATGGAAGGTACTTGTGAATGGCTAAAATGTAGGGTTAATATACAGAAACATAAGTGATCCCCTCACTTACAACTTAATTTTCATTCTGGGTAAAAAATGGCAACTTCCTTTAAAATAAATGAAAGTTAAACTCAACACATGTAGGGGTGTTTTAAATGGAACAGTTACAAATTGAGTTATGCTAATATAATGGTCTTTCATTTTTTATTAACCTGTATGCAGGCCAAGAGGCAACTGTTAGAACTGGACATAGAAAGACAGATTGATTCAAAACTGGGAAAGGAGTACATCAAGGCTGCATATTGTCACCCTGGTTATTAAACTTATATGCAGAGTACATCATGAGAAATGCTGGGCTGGATGAAGCACAAGCTGCAATCAAGATTTCCAAGAGAAATATAAAAACCTCAGATATACAGATGACACCACCCTTATGGCAGCAAGCAAAGAGGAGCTAAAGAGCCTCTTGATGAAGGTGAAAGAGGAGAGTGGAAAAGCTGGCTTAAAACTCAACATACAAAAAACTAAGATCATGACATCTGGTCCCATCACTTCATGGCAAATAGATGGGGAAACAGAGGAAACAGTGAGAGACTTTATTTTCTTGGGCTCCAAAGTCACTGTGGACAGTGACTGCAGCCATGAAATTAAAAGACGCTTGTTCCTTGGAAGAAAAGCTATCACAAACCTATACAGCTTATTAAAAAACAGAGACATTAGTTGCCAACAAAGGTCTGTCTAGTCAAAGCTATGGTTTTTCCTGTGGTCATATATGGATGTGAGAGCTGGACTCTAAAGAAAGTTGAGCACCGAAGAATTGATGCTTTTCAACTGTGGTGCTGAGAAGACTCCTGAGAGTCCCTTGGACTGCAAGGAGATCAAGCCAGTCAATCCTAAATGAAATCAATTCTGGATATTCATGGAAGGACTGGTGCTGAAGCTGAAGCTCCAATACTTTGGCCAACTGATACAAAAAGCTGACTTATTTGAAAAGACCCTAATGCTGGGGAACACTGAAGGCAGGAGAAGGGGATGACAGAAGATGAGATGTTTGGATGGCATCACCAATTCAATGGATATGAGTTTGAGCAGGCTCCTGGAGATGGTGAAGAACAGGGAAGCCTGGCATGCTGCAGTCCATGGGGTGGCAAAGACTCATACATGACTGAGCTACTGAACAACAACTTTTTATTAATGAACTCAGCTTAGTTTAGGAGCCCATATTTCTGCTTGCTCAGTCACTCAGTTGTGTCTGACTCTGTGATTCTGTGGACTGTAGCCCACTAGGCTCCTCTGTCCATGGGATTTCCCAGACAAGAATACTGGAGTGGATTGCTTGTTGCTTCTCCAGGGGATTTTCCTGACCCAGGGATTGAGCTGTATTTCTTGCATTTCCTGCAGTGACAGGTGGATTCTTTACCACTAGCACCACCCGGGAAGCCCCATGTGTCTGCTTTGGAATGGGAAAAAAATACTGCCCATTCAGGGTAATTAAGTTCATTTCTGATTTGACACCCAGCCTCTGCTGGAATCCCATGGACAGAGGAGCCTGGCTGACACCTTGGCTGCAGGAGAAGGTCCACAGCACAGATTCACTCATCCTTGTGCTACCATCTAATTCCCCCTGGCTCCCACTGACCTCCAGGTGAGGTGTACTTCACCTTTCCTGACCTTTGGATGGCAGCCTCTGTTGTCAACACCCTAGTGTTGGTGGCTGGTGCAGCATATGAATTATTTTGGTGTGATCTCAACTCAAAAGTGCTCGCTGATGCTGCTGTATTCTTTAGGCTTAGTCCGGTCCTCCAGCCAAATGTTAGCTTCAGACTGTCCCATGGCTACCTCTGCTATAATATTGCACCATGACTCTTGAGACAAAGGAGAGGAGATACAGCTCAGCTCCATACACCCAGGCAGGGCCACGTGAGTAGTTCTATGAATGAACTCTATGAATGGACTCTGAGAAGACTTTGTGTCCCTTTGGTGCTAGGACAGTGGGGAAAGTTTATGCCATCCTCTGGAATCTTTCTTCTCTGCCATGATGAGCATGGCAGCCTTGAGTTAAGGCAACAGACTGTCATGATGTAAGCAAGATGGATCATTTAGCTACAGCATGAGGGCAAGCTACACAGAGTTAGCCAGACCCACAGACAATTTTGTGAGAATAGGAAATAAAAGATGTTTTAAGTTTATGTATTACCACAACATAACTTAACCTGCCATGACATATTACAGTGTACTATCCAAGTCTTTTATTTTCTGTATTTTGATGCTTCAACATGTGGCACCTTGCTGACCCTGAAAGACTGCCCCTTCCAGGGTAGCCAATTCCTAGAGATGTAGACAAATCACCCACAAGCATCTTTTCAAAGGCAAATCAACTAATCCAAAACCCAGTTCCCAACTACCTCCTTTATTGGCTCTTATGGTCAGAACCACTATCCATCTGCCCTAATCACCCCAGGGTCAGCTGCTAAACAACTAGGAACAGACTCTATTCCCCAGAGCATGCTGAATTTATTTCAACTAGCCAATCCTAAACCCTGCTTGCTTACCCTGCTTCACCAGTTCATGTTTATGGAACCCACATGAAAGTCTAGGACCCACAATTCTCCTTCCTTTCTGAACAACCACAGTTCTTTATCCTGTGCACTCCCCCAGCCATGGAGTGGCATGCCACAGTTTCTAGGAAACTGGAAGTAACAAATTCTCTTTTCGGCAGCAATCATTTTCTTATCTGTTGGCCATACTCTATCTTGTTTTGTGTTAGTAACTATATTTGAAAACATAGAATGACTATTTTCACCAGTAAGATAGTGAGCAACTTGACTGTAGACACACAACATACTTTTCTTTAATTCAGTGTTTGTCATATAATAGGTTCTCAATAACTACATATTCCATGAACTAATGGCAATAACATAATCAATACGGTCAATATATTTTCTTCAAGGTAGGGGCACAGCAATGATAAAACCTTTAGGAATACCCACATTTGAAGGTGGTTTGGAGAAAGCACAGGTAAACAAAATGCTATGAAGAAAACTATTATATCATAGAGTCACAGATGCCAGACAAAGAATTTCAACAAGAAATGGTGATAAATATGCAGACATGTTAAGGCGGGTAGTAAAGAAACATAATAGCAATAGTGAACCTAAGTGCTGAGTATTGTGGGTACTTTGAGGCAACATGGATGGGCTCATCATCATCATCCTGTCCCATGGTCAATTTGGGAAATAAACATTGCCTTTGGTAGTTAAATTTTAAGATCAATATGTAATGGATCATATTACAAGAATGGAAATTAAAACGTTTAAGTGGGAGACAGACAACAGACAGATGAAACACAAATAAATGTACTTACAAATTGTGGAAATTGCTCTTAAAGAAAATGTGCAGATTGATATGACAGTGTCATAAAAGACTAAATTTAGATTGCTGTCAGTTTCCTGAAGTGACATTAAGGCTGAGGCCTACAGAACTAACTATAACTTAATTGAATATATTAACATATCTAACAAGCGAAGTTAGGTGTACTCAGCCATGGAAACACAGAGATGAAGACTCACAGAGGACAGGTCTTGGTCTCCAGACTTGGGGTGTGGCCATAGCCATCACTAGCATGCTAACAGATGCAACTTTCCCCTGGAAAGATTTCTACTCTTAACCCTTAGCCTCAGCCATTAAACCTTAGCTTCAGCCATCAGACTTTTAATTCATCTACCACCCCCTATTCTGAATCCATGCCAAAACTTCTGATTATAATTTGGCTTCCCATGTGGGTCTGTTTAGGGCGGAAGGATGCACAGATCATGTGAACCTTGAGTTATTTCTGATTCCTAATGGTAGGTTCTCATGGCTAATTAACAAAATAAGTTCTGACTGTGATTTGGCTTTGCATAGAAATGACAATGGGGGAAAAATGACAGAAACAGATATTTTGTTTCCTCTGCCTATTGAGTATGTCACTGCAGACAAACAAACTGGTGTGCAGATTCCTCCCTGGAACTCAGGATCATGGAAATGAGCTTCAGTCAAACAGCACTTTGGGTCCTCATTCTCAAGAGATCCCTGAAGCCTCATAATAGTCAAAGAGCCTTCAAAGCAGGAAAATTGACCTTGGGACACAAGTGACCTACTTGAGAAATCCTATCTCTCATCCGATGACAGCTATTTCCACCTTTCCACCAATCACTTCTTCAACTACCAGGAAAACAATGGGGGTAAAAGTCTAATTATATATGCTCAGATAGTTGCTTGGCATTACAGAAGCTAAAATAGAGATTAAATGAAAATTATCACCTATTAAGATGCTTTCAAGGCTCTTAGATGAGATATAACCTAAGGTCATTCCAGCCTCTGAATGAATGAATGAATAATGATGTGTTTTGACTCAAGATTTTTCCTCACTTTTGATGACTGAGACTGACTAGGTGCTAACATTCTCATTCCTTCTGATGAGGTCTTTCCCACATCCTTAGGATGTGTTCTTCATATAAATAGACTTTATCAAGGATCATCCACACATCTCCCAGAAATATTCTGACACATCAGGATCCCAGCAGAGAATATAGCTTGGACCCAAACTACCCTGCACACTACACAGTAGATCCCAGTTCACTTCAGTTGCTCAGTCATGTCCGACTCTTTCTGACCCCATGAACTGCACCACGCCAGGCCTCCCTGTCCATCACCAACTCCCGGAGTTTGCTCAAACTCATCGTCATCCATTGAGTCGGTGATGCCATCCCACCATCTCATCCTCTGTCCTCCCGTTTTCCTCCTGCCTTCAATCTGTCCCAGCATCAGAGTCTTTACCAGTGAGTCAGTTCTTCGCATCAGGTAGCCAAAGTATTGGAGCTTCAGCTTCAACATCAGTCCTTCCAATGAATATTCAGGATCAATTTCCTTTAGGATGGATTGGTTTGATCTCCTTGCAGTCCAAGGGACTCTCAAGAGTCTTCTCCAACACCACAATTCAAAAGCATAAATTCTTCAGCTTTCTTTATGGTCCAACTCTTACATCCATACATGACTACTGGAAAAACCCATAGCTTTGGCTAGACGGAACCTTGTTGGCAAAGTAATGATCCCAGAAACAAGGCTAAAGAGAAAAGTTTAAAATCTAAGTAAGAAAGTAGCTCAGTCCTGTCCAACTGTTGCAATCCCATCAACTGTGGTCCCAGTCCTCTGTCCATGGAATTCTCCAGGCAAGAATACTGGAGTGGGTAGCCATTCCCTTCTCCAGGGGATCTTCTTGACCCAGGAATCAAGCCCAAGTCTCCTGCATTGCAGGCAGATTCTTTACCATCTTAGTCACCAAGCAAGCTTGATGGTAATTACAGAATGTATAGAAGAAGAGGCAAGGCTGGATAACAGAGACTAAGGAATTAGGGCATTGAGAAGTTGGTTGAAGGTACATGTAAGTGGTAAGAAGCAGAAAATTGCTGAATGGTCGGTTTCATATCTGGGAGAAAAAATTGAAAGTTGAAATGAAAATTTCCTTTTCTTTGCTGGAATGTCCAAGTGGTGGATGGTTCCCGTGGATGTTGGCAGATGGTGCAGACCACTGAATTTCACTTTCCTAGAGTAAAATTCCTAGGGCTTGGTGGCATTACACTACGTCCATCCCTGATTCTGTAAGTGGTAGCTTTTATTACTGAAAGTGCTCTGTCTTATAATGTATAAATGGTAAAACAGCAGCATACATAATGCAAATAGATGGGTGAAATTAATCTCATATGGCACATGAAGAGGCAATAGATGCCAACACAAATCACCACTCTAGAGCCCTGATGTCTTGCTGCCCTTGGAATCTGTGACAGATTTTGTTACAGGTGAAGCTGCAACATAACAAGATCCTTCTGGTGGGTTTGGGCACTAAGTCCTCTTGGATGATCTGTTCAAAGCACATGATGCTTAATTCTATGTGCTGAGTAGTCATCTCTGAATATAGGATATTTTAATGATTCCCATCAATTTTTGAAGTTCCATTCAAGTGGATAAATATATGGTTATATATTTGACTCTATTCCTCTCTCTAATATATGCTAAAACTTGATATAATAAAACTTTATACAGCACTGGTGACCCTCCAGTTTTGAGTTAAAGTTTATGTAGTAGAGATATGAAATTGACTACAGGTTAATGCTGAAGTTATTTACGTTTAGTAGTAGTAGTAGTAATGATAATGATAAAGGCTTACATTTATGGAATGCTTACAACGTGCAAAGTAGCTGTCTAAATGCTCCAGGTGCATTACCTTCCCTCCATCCTTCCAAAACCAATAAACAGGTACCTTTATTTCCATTTTAAGATAAGAAGCTAATTCTTCACTCTCCCAAAAATGTATGAGTAGAAATAGAAATCTGAACCCAAGCCTCTCAGACCTCAGAGCCTGGTTCTTGACTTGATATTGCTCCTCTTTTCTTGACAAAATGAGACCAAATATCTCCAGTATTATTGTTTAGCTTTAGGTCCCATTTTTGAGAAAACAGAACCATTTAAAATCTGCTAGGCTTAATCAGTAAATATTTCTTGAACATCTAATATGTGTTCAGCAAAAAGAAAAAGTATAAGAAATGATCAAATAAGTCAGATTTCTTACTGCTAAGCCACTGCGGAAGCCCAAACTTGTATTACATGAAGTAAAAACTATGAATAAGGGCTCAACAATTATATTCCTGCCAAATGAGTTTTTCCCCTAAATTAGAAGTAACTTCAGGCACAGGTAAAATAAAATTCTGTGTCTTAAAAAACAGAAAGCCTTGCTGATCATCAAGTTGGTGTAAACCCAAGCGGTGTCCCACAGTGAATAGCTGATCAATAAGAATTTTCTTAAGTAACTTTCCAAGTACTGCTAAATGAGACATCCTTTGGCTACCATGACAAATAAGGCAGAATTGAGTAAATGGCTGGCATGTGACACAAAGGCGGCCATGCCCATTTTGTCAAAACCCTGCCATTCAGCAGCAAAACCCCCAGGCTGAAGAATCTGAATGAACCCAACAAAGGGTGAATCCACTCCTGAAAGAGCAACTGTAATCCCATCTCAGCTGGGGTTCATTAGATTTAAGGACTAAAACAGTCATATTTTCTGAAACACACAGTAATAAGAAAAGCCTAATTAGAGAGTAAAGGGTAGAAGTTTAGCAGCTCTAATAAATATGATGTGCTGAATGCATTATCTATTTGGCAGAAAACAAATTATGGAGTAATCTGTAGTATTCAGACATTCTAATTTGTGGCAGCCCATTTGAGGAAATGCTTTAACCCAGCATCCTAAGATCATAAAACACATTTTAACAAGTGTAAGCATACACTTCTGGAATGGAGAGATACCTTTAAGGAATGACTATTTTCTGGAATATATTGAGACTGTTTTAAAGATTAATTACTATTAATGTGTGTAAAACATAAATACTATTCCAGGAATTTGATATTACAAATGATGGGGGAAACATCTCTTTCTATCTTTCTCCTGAAATACATGGAAAATGGTTCATTGGAACATTGTTTATTGGACTTGTTTGATATTTGATCAGTGTTGCTTAAAAATCCTTCAGTTGTTTTTTGTTGCGCTCAGAAACCCAATGGTCAGCTCTCTGATCCCATTCTTTCCCTAACTCTCCCTACCAATTAGGCTTCCACAGCAGTGTCCTACTTTATGGTACTGTATGGATGTGAGAGTTGGACTATAAAGAAAGCTGAGCACCAAAGAATTGATGCTTTTGAATTGTGGTGTTGGAGAAGACTCTTGAGAGTCCCTTAGACTGCAAAGAGATCCAACCAGTCCATCCTAAAGGAGATCAGTCCTGGGTGTTCATTGGTAGGACTGATGTTGAAGCTGAAACTCCAATACTTTGGCCACCTCATGCAAAGAGCTGACTCATTTGAAAAGACCCTGATGCTGAGAAAGATTGAGGACAGGAGGAGAAGGGGAAAACAGAGGATGAGATGGTTGGATGGAATCACGAACTCAATGGACATGGGTTTGGGTGGACTCCGGGAGTTGGTGATGGACAGGGAGGCCTGGTGTGCTGTAGTCCCTGGGGTCTCAAAGAGTCAGACATGACTGAGCGACTGAATTGAACTGAACGCTACTTCCGGGGTTGAGCAGAACAGTTTTAGCACTGGCTTCTTGTCTTTATCTGAAAAAAAAAAAAAAGAATTTTCCACAGATCCTGGTTTGTTCTCATGGTTCAGCTCTAATATCTCTTCTGCAGGGATGTCCTCTCTGACCACTCTTTAGTGAAGTTTGCCACAACACTCTCCTGCTCCCATTTGCTTCATGGCACTTATGACTATCTGAAATTAACTCACTAGTTTATTTATCCCCTGTCTCTCCTATTAGCAGTTGTGTTCCACTGAGCAGTGACCTTGTCTTGCTCATCATCTTTGATCTCCACTATCAAAAACAGGACATGGCAGATGGTAGGTGCCCACCATATTAATATAAATATGAATTAGTGAGTATAAAAAGTGAAACAAAATATAGGTAAATTTTAGTCTAGGAATGTGAAAAATAGTACAATTTCACAGATGTGTTTTTCCACAAGATGTATTTTTGTTCATAATTTGCTTAGGAAAAATTACTTAATAGTGTCAGTGCCCCAAGTAATATCTTCTTATGTATAATTGCAAAAACTTGCCTTTGACTGGCTTAAAAATGAATAATATCTTCTTGTGTATAATTGTAACAACTTGCTTCCACAGGTGTAAAAACCCACTGCAAGTTCATCTTTTTCTTGCCAGTGGGAAAATAAGGTCCAGATTGGCCCCTATTGTTCCAGCCACAGCACATCAGATAGAAAACCGAAGTTTGGATTCAATGAGTTGATTGCCAAACCCTGAATTTGTCTTTCCACAATTCTCTCTGGTTGGAAATACACAAAATGGATGATAACGAAGAAACAGTCATACAATATCTCAGAGACTCGGTAATAAGGATAGTTAGTAAATTTGCCTTGAGCTATCAGTTTTTAAAAAGTATTGGTTTTTTATTCTTTTGTAAACAAAGTGAACATTCTCTTGCCCTCTATTACAATATATGCAAATTAAAAAATTGATTCCCATTGTAATACTTTTTGTCAACTTAAATTAACAAAATGACTTTCAGTGACTGAAAGATAATCAAGCGTTCACATTAAAGTATAATTACTGGGCAGTTCGTTGTTAACACAATTGCTATAAATTGAGACATTCCACTAAATATGTGCTTGGTATACAAATCACATTTGTCTAAGTTACATATAAAATATACTATTTCCCACCATCATATTATGCTGCCTTTGTGATTACAGAGAGAGGCAAATAATGAACTACTTCTCATACATATAAAGCCAACTCCAGTTGCTTATTGGAAATGCTAGTAAGTTGGTCATTTTTCTTCATACCACTCACAACATTTCAATCACACAGGTACCTAGCGACAAGCATTCTACCAATAGCGATAGGAAGTCTCTGGAATATTTATCTCATGCCAAGACAAAAGACTAACATGAGTTGTCATTTTTATTGACTTCACAAAGATCAATAAAAATCATTACATGCTTTAAAGTTTCAGTCCCTTTGGAAGTCCAAGAAAACAGACTCAATTTGTTTTGTGTCTTAGCCCTTTACCTCCTTGATTATACCTGATACTGGCAAATGCTTTTTCACCATATATACTCCTACCTGCTTTTAGCTCTAGTCAAGGTTCATATTCCATCTTGCATTCAGTTCACGTCAGTTGCTCAGTTGTGTCCAGCTCTTAGCAACCCCATGGACTGAAGCATGCCAGGCCTCCCAATCCATCAACAACTCCCAGAGTTTATTGAAACCCATGTCCATTAAGTCAGTGATACCATTCAACCATTTTGTCTTCTGTCATCCCCTTCTCCTCCCACCTCAATCTTTCCCAGCATCAGGGTCTTTTCCAATGAGTCAGTTCTTCGCATCAGGTGGCCAAAGTATTGGAGTTTCAGCTTCAGCATCAGTCCTTCCAATGAATATTTAGGACTGATTTCCTTTAGGATGGAGTGGTTGGATTGCTTGCATTAAGGGGAGCATATTCTTGGAGAAGGTTTAGGTTTTGCTCATTTTAGCACACCTTGTGGTCTGAGGCCATAGCTACATGCAATTGATTTGACTGTTTTAGCTTCATGGAACCTCTAACAAGTTAACATAAACAGTTAGCAATTGGGCAATTTACTATCTTACCAATAGTAATAATGTAGTCACTATGAACAAAGCTAGTGGAGGTGATGGAATTCCAGTTGAGCTACTTCAAATCCTGAAAGATGATGCTGTGAAAGTGCTGCACTCAATATGCCAGCAAATTTGGAAAATTCAGCAGTGACCACAGGACTGGAAAAGGTCAGTTTTCATTCCAATACCAAAGAAAGGCAATGCCAAAGAATGCTCAAACTACCACACAATTGCACTCATCTCACACACTAGTAAAGTAATGCTCAAAATTCTCCAAGCCAGGCTTCAGCAGTACATAAACCGTGAAATTCCAGATGTTCAAGCTGGTTTTAGAAAAGGCAGAGGAACCAGAGATCAAATTGCCAAAATCCACTGGATCGTGGAAAAAGCAAGAGAGTTTCAGAAAAACATCTATTTCTGCTTTATTGACTATGCCAAAGCCTTTGACTGTGTGGATCACAATAAACTGTGGAAAATTCTGAAAGAGAGGGGAATACCAGAACACCTGACTTGCCTCTTGAGAAATTTGTATGCAGGTCAGGAAGCAACACTTAGAACTGGACATGGAAAAACAGACTGGTTCCAAATAGGAAAAGGAGTATGTCAAGGCTGTATATTGTCACCCTGCTTATTTAACTTCTATGTAGAATACATCATGAGAAACGATAGGCTAGAAGAAGCACAAGCTGGAATCAAGATTGCTGGGAGAAATCTCAATCACCTCAGATATGCAGATGACACCACCCTTATGGCAGAAAGTGAAGAGGAACTAAAAAGCCTCTTGATGAAAGTGAAAGTGGAGAGTGAAAAAGTTGGCTTAAAGCTCAACATTCAGAAAACGAAGATCATGGCATCCGGTCCCATCATTTCATGGGAAATAGATGGGGAAACAGTGGAAACTATGTCAGACTTTATTTTTTGGGGTTCCAAAATCACTGCAGATGGTGATTGCAGCCATGAAATTAAAAGATGCGTACTCCTTGGAAGGAAAGTTATGACCTGGCATATTCAAAAGCAGATACTTTGCCAACAAAGGTTCGTCTAGTCAAGGCTATGGCTTTTCCAGTAGTCATGTATGGATGTAAGAGTTGGACTGTGAAGAAAGCTGAGTGCTGAAGAATTGATGCTTTTGAACTGTGGTGTTGGAGAAGACTCTTGAGAGTCCCTTGGACTGCAAGGAGATCCAACCAGTCCATTCTAAAGAGATCAGTCCTGGGTGTTCTTTGGAAGGAATGATGCTAAAGCTGAAACTCCAGTACTTTGGCCACCTCATGCGAAGAGTTGACTTATTGGAAAGGACTCTGATGCTGGGAGGAATTGGGGTCAGGAGGAGAAGGGGACGACAGAGGATGAGATATCTGGATGGCATCACTGACTCCATGGACGTGAGTCTGAGTGAACTCCGGGAGTTGGTGATGGACAGGGAGGCCTGGTGTGCTGCGATTCATGGAGTCACAAAGAGTCGGATACGACTGAGTGACTGAACTGAACTGAACTGAGACACTTAAATCCATTACACATGTGTGGATGTAGCTAACGGCTTTGTCTACACCATGATTCTTGGATTCTATCACATATTTCCTCAAACAGTACATTGAATACTCTAGATTTCATAAAGATAGTCTTGCTTTAAAAAAAAATCACAAACAATGCACAAAGAATAAATTAACACTTCAGATTTAAAAAATTATGTAAAATAAGGGTGCATTGTACATAAATAAATATAGGTCTATAATTTTATCAATGAAAGCATAGCATTCATGTATGTCTAAACAGTAACTTGTTTAAGCATTCCTTTATTAAGCATTTAAATTGTCACCATGTTTTCTGTTATTTCTATTTCACTTTCATAAACAATGCTGCAAAAGCATTCTGAGAGATATGTTTCAGCATATCCACAGTTACTTACCTTGTGTTATTTTAAAATGAGATATGGTACACATAATCAAAGAATTTATTTGACCTAGAAGTAAAAGAGGTATTACATTCTAATTATGATCTTTTCAGTGATTAGGAATTTTAGCTAATAATAGTAACAGTAGCAATTATTATTTTTCCTGTTGCTATTATTCTCATTTTTTGAACACTCAGGTGCCAAGTACCTTGCTAAGTACTTTAAAACAAAACCTAACTTAATACTTATAATGCCTTCATGAAGTAGGTATTGTTATCAATAACTGCTGAAAAAGAATTAGCAAAAGCAATCTGAACACATCACAGGCTTTAAGTAAGCCATCTCAGTATCAAAATATTGCTTTTATCTCTTCAGTTGTTGACATTGTCTATATTATACATAGCCACATATACAATCTTTAAATTATGGAAAATTCAAATATAGACTGGTCTCAGTTTTTCACCTTTGCTCATGTCCAGACTCTTTGTCACATAACTTTGTAGTAATCTCCCCCTCTTTGCTGTATGACTTGCTGAAGCCAATAGACTGAAGCTATTTCTAACCCTAGTCCTCAAGAGGTTTAATATGTTTCATTTGCCTTCTTGCACTTCTATCAGGAATAAGACATTCCTGATGTTCAAGCTGGTTTTAGAAAAGGCAGAGGAACCAGAGATCAAATTGCCAACATTCGCTGGATCATGGAAAAACAAGAGAATTTCAGAAAAACATCTATTTCTGCTTTATTGACTATGCCAAAGCCTTTGACTGTGTGGATCACAATAAACTGTGGAAAATTTTAAAAGAGATGGGAATACCAGACCACCTGATCTGCCTCTTGAGAAATCTGTATGCAGGTCAGGAAGCAACAGTTAGAACTGGACATGGAAAACAGACTGGTTCCAAATAGGAAAAGGAATATGTCAAGGCTGTATATTATCACCCGGCTTATTTAACTTATATGCAGAGTACATCATGAGAAACGATAGGCTAGAAGAAGCACAAGCTGGAATCAAGATTGCCGGGAGAAATCTCAATCACCTCAGATATGCAGATGACACCACCCTTATGGCAGAAAGTGAAGAGGAACTAAAAAGCCTCTTGATGAAAGTGAAAGAGGAGAGTGAAAAAGTTGGCTTAAAGCTCAACATTCAGAAAACGAAGATCATGGCATCTGGTCCCATCACTTCATGGGAAATAGATGGAGAAACAGTGGAAACAGTGTCAGACTTTATTTTTGGGGTTCCAAAATCAATGCAGATGGTGACTGCAGCCATGAAATTAAAAGACGCTTACCCCTTGGAAGGAAAGTTATGACCAACCTAGATAGCATATTGAAAAGCAGAGACATTACTTTGCCAACAAAGGTCCGTCCAGTCAAGGCTATGGTTTTTCCAGTGGCAATGTATGGATGTGAGAGTTGGACTGTGAAGAAGGCTGAGCGCCGAAGAATTGATGCTTTTGAACTGTAGTGTTGGAGAAGACTCTTGAGAGTCCCTTGGACTGCAAGGAGATCCAACCAGTCCATTCTGAAGGAGATCAGCCCTGGGATTTCTTTGGAAGGAATGATGCTAAAGCTGAAACTCCAGTACTCTGGCCACCTCAAGCAAAGAGTTGACTCATTGGAAAAGACTCTGATGCTGGGAGGGATTGGGGGCAGGAGGAGAAGGAGACGACAGAGGATGAGATGGCTGGATGTCATCACTGACTCGATGGACGTGAGTCTGAGTGAACTCCAGGAGTTGGTGATGGACAGGGAGGCCTGGCGTGCTGCGATTCATGGGGTTGTGAAGAGTCGGACATGACTGAGCGACTGAACTGTTGAATCCTGTTGAAGAACGAGATTTCTAACTCAAAATGAGTCACTTCAGTGCTTCAGCCATGGCCATCCTAGGTCAGACAGCTGATCAACAGCAGACATATGAGTAAGCCTAGCCAAGATGGACAATGCCACCTAGACAATCTACAGTTGATCCCAGAAGTGTAAGCAACATAGATTTGCTATTATCTGCTACTGGGAAGTTATGTGGTTACTTATTACGATGTACTATTATAATATCTAACTGATACACTTAGAAAAATAGAGATAATAATATAACACATCATCATATATCAATCACTCAGCTTCAACATTTATCTATAGATGGCCTGTCTTGTTTCATATACACCTTACATCCATCTTAATATTTTGAACCAAATGTCAGACATATACTTTCAACCATAATGCTTCAGTCTGTATCTGTAAAAGATATTCTTTTCAAAAATATATATAACCAAATGCCATATCACATCAAAATAATAATAATCTGTTAATATTATCAAATATCCAGTGAGAATTACAAATTTTTGCTTATAATAGTTTTTATAGTTGCAGTGTTTGAGTCAGGATACACATCTGTAACCTGTTATGTCTGTTAAATGTGTTTTAATCTATAAGTTTCTGCAACTTTTTTCTTTGCAGTTTATTTGTGAAAGAAACTAGGTCATTTGCTCTTTAAAATTCCCACATTCTGCATTTTGTTGATCACATTCCCATGGTGTTATTTACCACGCTCCTGGTCCTCTTGTATTTCCCATAACTGGTAAAGTTTTAACTGAAGTATAGTAGATTTGCAATATTATGTGTTGCTTCATGTGTCCAGCATAGTGATTCAGTATTTTTACAAATTATACTCCATTAAAATTATATGATAATGGCTGTAATTCCCTGTGCTGTACAATATATCCTTGTTGCTTATCTATTTTATGCATACTAGTTTGTATCTCTTAATCCCATATCCCTAATTTCCCCCTCCATACTTCCCTCACCCTTTTGGTAACCAATAGTTTGTTTTCTGTATCTGTGAGTCTGTTTCTATTTTGCATACACAATCATTGTATTATTGTTTAGGTTCCAGATATAAGTGCTATCATACAGTATTTGTCTTTTTCTGTCTAACTTATTTCACTAATCGTAATATTCTCTTAGGTTCACCACATTGCTGCAAATGGCAGAAGTTTTTATTGCTAAGTAATATTTCATTATATATATTATATATTTAATATATATTGTATATACACATTATATAATTATATATATACATTATATATATATACACACATATATATTATGTATATATATATATGCTTAGTTGCTCAGTCCTGTCAGATTCTCTGCAATCCCATGGACTGTAGCCCAGCAGACAACTCTGCCCATGGGGATTCTCCAGGCAAGAATACTGGAGTGTGTTGCCATTTCCTTCTCCAGGGATCTTCCCAACCCAGAGATCGAACCCAGGTCTCCCACGTTGCAGGTGGATTCTTTACCATCTGAGCCGCCAGGGAAGTATACATACATCACATCGTCTTTATTCATGGGTTTGTTGATGGAAATTTGGGTTGCATCCATACCTTAGCTACTATAAATAGTGTTGCTATGAACATTGGAGTACATGTATCTTTTTGAATTTATTAATTTATTTCCAGGTACTTTCCAGGTATATTTCTAGGTGATCTCATTTATTTCCAGGTATATACCTAGAAATAGAATTGTGGGATCATATGGTAGTCCTAATTTTAGTTTTTTTGAGGAAACTCCATACTGTTTCCCACCCTGCATAAATTTACATTCCCAGTAACAGTGTACAAATGTTCCCTTTTCTCCACATCCTCTCCAACATTCATTATTTGTAGACTCTTTGATGATAGCCATTCTGACAGGTATGAAGTGATATCTCATTTTTTATTTGCATTTCTCTAATAATTAGGATGCTGAGAATCTTTTCATGTACCTGCTGGCCATCTGTATGTTTTCTTTGGAAAAATCTCTATTCAGGTCTTCTGCCCAACTTTTTTTATTGAATTGTTTGCTTTTTTGATATTGAGTTCTATGAGCTGTTTATATATTTTTGATATTAACCCCTTGTTGGTCATATCATTTGCAAGTATTTTCTCCCATTCCATATGTTATCATGTTGATCTGTTGATGGTTTCCTTTGCTGTGCAAAAACTTTAATTTTAATTAGGTCCTATTTGTTTGTTTTTTGCTTTTATTTCTTTTGCCTTATGAAGCAGATCCAAAAAGGTGTTGTCAGAGGGTATTGTGTTTCTGTTTTGTTCTAGGAATTTTATGATTTCAGGTCTTACATTTAGGTCTTTAATCCATCATCAACTGTTAATTTGATCTAAGGATTCAGCTAGTCTCAAATTTCCTTTTTAGGCAGCAATATTTCAGAGTTGGTTATAAATTTATTTTATATCACATGGGGAGCTTATCATGTCTGGTTCTCTCTTTTTGAGGTGTGAATACTAAGCAAGGGGTTCAGGTGTTACTAGTTATCTATCCTTTTAAGAATCTCCATCATTATTTCATCTAACAGTCTTAGTAGCTTTTAATAGTTATCTAATCTATTTATTCATTCAGAGATGTCAATGGTGATATTTTAATTGTATTATCCCTTATGCATTTATTACTTAAAATTTGTCTGTGGAAAAGAACTTTATCTCCAGGACTAGTTAGATATTCTAGGGTACAGATTGCATAGACTTAATTCTTCTCTTTGATTGACCAGTTTTCAGAAGAATAAATTGGTTCCTATAAATTCTCTAAATATGATTAATGAGTTTTAGTGTTTAGAATTGTAATTAACTCAGTGATGTTAGCTTATTTTGCATATTTCAACCCATCAGAATTACATAGGCATTTTTTTAAAAGGAGGACAATTTTATAAGCATTATGTTTTAATTCTTCTATATCACCACTTCTAGTATGATTTGACTTCAATCAAGCCTATCTTTAAAGAATATCATAAGTAGGACTACTAATTCTATTCTCCTATTTTTTAGCTGTAAAAGTATGTTCTATTTGTAAGGAAAATCATTCTGCTGTCAATCAGTTTTCTGGATATGCATTGTGAGTAGCAATGTCTTCTCTTGGGGATGTTTTAAAAAATTATCTATTCAGAGAACTTGTTAATTGACTTAATATTTATTGAGTGCTATATAATTCAGACATCATCACCATGGCATGTCACACGAGGGAAGATTTTGTTTTTTTCTTTTTATTTAGAAATCTATTTGGGCCTTATAATTTTAAAGAAAGTGCTAGGGAGAAGATCAGAAGTGATGTATGCATTTTTGTATGTGTGTGATCCCAGTGAATAGAAGCAATTGATTTACAATACGACTTTAGACTCCTTTAAGATATTATGACCCCAAGGTCAAAGAACTCTAAAGTTTCCAAAATCTGGTCCTGGCAAAATTTAATTTATTGCTAAAGTGGTGAAATTTAATTTATTACTAAAGGGAGGCAAAATAGAGGACATAAGCTACTTTTTACACCTCCTCCTATCAGGAAAAAAAAAACATGGTAAGTAGAAACTGGCTGTTTATTTATTTATTTTTTTAACTTAAGTATAGTTAATTTTAGGGAAGCTCCCTGTTGGCTCTGACAGGAAAGAATCTGCCTGAAAAGCAGGAGACCCAAGTTTGATCCCCTGCAGGAGAGAATGGCAACCCACTCCAGTATTCTTGCCTGGAGAATTCTATGGACAGAAGAGCCTGGCGACCTACAGCCCACGGGATCGCAAAGAGTCAGACGGCTGAGCAAATAACACCTCACTTCGTAGTTAATATACAATGTTGTGTTAGTTTCAAATGTTCAGCAAAAAAATATAGACAGACAGATATATTCTTTTTCGGATTCATTTCTATTACAGGTTATTCAGTTCAGTTCAGTTCAGTCGCTCAGTCATTGTCTGACTCTGCAATCCCATGCACTGCAGCATGCCAGGCTTCCCTGTCTATCACCAAGCCCTGGAGCTTGCTCAAACTCATGTCCGTCGAGTCGGTGATGCCATCCAACCATCTCATCCTCTGCCATCCCCTTCTCCTCCTGCCTTCAATCTTTCCCAGCATCAGGGTCTTTTCCAGTGAGTCAGTTCTTTATCGCAAGATATTAAGTATAGTTCCCTGTGCTATACAGAAGGCCCTTGTTGGTTACTTATTTTATATATAGTAGTGTGTATCTGTTAATCCCCAAATCCTAATTTGTCCCCGCCAACCCCGCTATCCCCCTTGGTAAATTTGTCTTCTGTGTCCCAGTCTAACATCTGTTTTGTAAGTATGTTCACTTGTATCATTTTGTTTTACATTTCATATATAAGTGATATTGTTTGGTGTTTGTCTTTGACTTACTTAACTTGGTATGATGATCTCTAGGTCCATCCATATATTGCTTCAAATGGCATTTTCCCATCCCTTTTCATGGCTGAGTAGCATTCCATTATATGTATGTAAGTATATATACCACATCTTCTTTACCCATTCATGTGTTGATGGACATTTAGGTTGTTTCCATGTCTTGGCTATTGTCTGGTTCTTAAAATGCAACTTACTACCCTCTCCTATATCAGGATACTCTCATAATGTGTCTAGCTTCATTTTCAATACTTTACCTTTCCTATTTTGTAGAGACATTTAGCTAACAGGATCAGTTTATACCCGTTCATTTACCAGTGTGCCATTTTGGTCTGAAAAGCATTATGTTTCCTCTCTGTAAAGTGTAGCTCATTTAACTCTATTCTAAACCTGTCATGAGACTGAAATGATTCAATTTTCCTTTTGGGATTATAGGCGGACATTTACATAAGCAATATGTATTTATTGTAGAAATATTGGAAAATACTAAATAAAGAGTGCACAGAATAAAAATCATACCACTCTGGGTTACTGCTCTTATCACGCTGAGGTTTTCCTTCCTGTTCTTTTTCTAATGTAATATCAGTTTTTGACCATCTGCCTTAATTAAGTACTAATATTAGATGACAAATAGAATTTGAAGCTTTGCTAGTAGTCAGTGATACTTCCTCCTTTACATATAATTACAAGGCTGTCTCATGATAAAACCTAAAACGTGTCATTTGGATACAGAGGGAAGATCTGGGGATGTAGGTAGAAATTTCAGAAAGTGTAGTTTGGATCCAACTTAAGTGAACTTGGCTTTTCTAGCATTTTAAGATCACAAATAACTGGTATGCTCTGCCAACTTGTACTGATTTGTGAAAAAGAATTGTTAACTTTTAATAAATTTTAAAGCAAGGAGACTGCCCTCAGACTGCCATTAACACTGATATGCTCTGCCAACTTGTACTGATTTGTGAAAAAGAATTGTTAACTTTTAATAAATTTTAAAGCAAGGAGACTGCCCTCAGACTGCCATTAACACTGACTGTGGTGGAGGTATTTACATTCTGGAAACTGCTGAATGCCATAACCAGAGCTTCCTACTCCATCTCCAGCATATCCTCACTTACAGAGCTTAGGAAGGTAATGCATATGATTGAATCTGACCAGGTATATAAGAAGTGGGAGTGGTCCAGACTGTGGCAAACTGGAGCGTTCTTTCCATGTTTCCACGTGTGAAAGTGTTTTTCAATCTCATGATTTTGTGGGAAAACTCAGAAACATGGACTTTTTAAAACCGTGAAATGCTCTGAATTTTAAAACACTCTTACAGAGAGGGAAAAAAGTATCATTGAAAGCTAAATACAAACTATGGGCCACCAGTTTTCAAATCTTGATGACAAATTGTGGTTTCTTTTATCTGGCTGTATTCTAGCACAGTATGAGTGTTCTCTTGTCAGGCATGGTATACAGAGGATTCTTGCTTTGAATAGGGATTGACTTCATGATTTGTCCATTTCTTTACACTCACAAGGTCCTTCCCAAATCAGAACCTCCATTACTTTATGACTCTTTTATTTTGTGGGGGCACTAATCATTTACAGCCACACGATATTCATTTGTGGCTATGTCAAACTCTACTAGCTTTTGCATCAAAGGATGCTAAGATTCTGGGAGGTGTGGAGACTTTTGATATTATAGAATCTTAAAATATCAGGGCTGGTAGGGGCTTGATAAATCAATCAGCCTAAGGGTTATTAACCCAGAATCCATGACTAAGACTGGATGGTAGTTGTGAATCCCTTGAAGTTTTCTAAGAAAAAGGTCCATGGATTTTACCCACCACTTAAGTATCTATGATCCCCAAATGAGTAAGAACCATCCATGTATCAGGCTTCTCCAGTCATTCAACAAATATTTATTGAGTGCTAGATATCTGTGAGATTCTATGAATAAAAATTAGCAAGCAAGCAAATAGACACCATTATCTCAATTTAAAGCATAAAAGAGAAGATGCACAACTAAATAAGCGATTATAATAAACCATGACTATCCTGTAGCAAAAGAAGTAAACTGGGTAACTATGTTTGCCTGGGAGGAGTTGGGTGAAGTATTGTCAGAATGGAGGATTGGAAGAAGTAATATTTAAGTTAATATTGGGAGGATGAATAGTAACTAACTGATTGAAGAGGTGATAATCCCCCCAGATAGGTAAGAATCAGAGTGCTTTCACTTAAGAAACTGAGACCTAGCAAATCTTTCTTAAGTGAATAGAACCGAGCAGATAGTAAAGAAAAATTCAACAGTAAGTGTGTTAAAAAACAATGACATCACTTTGCCAACAAAGGTCCACATAGTCAAAGCTACAGTTTTTCCAGTAGTCATATATGGATATGATAATTGGAGCATAAAGAAGGCTGAGCACCAAAGAATTGATGCTATCGAACTGTGGTATTGGAGAAGACTCCTGAGAGGCCCCTTGGACAGCAAGGAGATCAAACCAGTCAACCCTAAAGGAAATCAACACTGAGTATTCATTGAAAGGACTGACGCTGACACTGAAGCTTCAATACTTTGGCCACCTGATGCAAAGGGCCGACTCATTGGAAAAGCTCTTGCTGCTGGGAAAGATTGAGGGCAGGAGGAGAAGGGGGTGACAGAGAATGAGATGATTGGATGGCATCATTGACTCAATGGACTTGAGTCTGAAAAAACTTCAGAAGATAGTGAAGGACAGGGAAGCCTGGCGAGCTGCAATCTGTGGGTTCACAAAGAGTCAGACATGACTGAGTGACTGGACAACAACAAAACAAATAATGAAAACAGAGGCCCCTCTGTTGTAAAACACTGACGATGCTCATTTTCTTCTCACCTGGGCTTAACCACTTATGTTGGCAATTGGGAATGAAATGTTTCAACATCATGAGGGAGATCAATCAACCCAATGGGGCCAGTTTTTCCATAGATTATGGTTTGACTGATCTGGCCTCTTTCTTTGCTACTGAAATTGTTCCTGCCCCTACTTGAGGCTTACTCTTAACCCATCATGTGTTTAAGTAAGAGATATGGAACTTATTAGCCCCTACCTTTAGGGTCCCAAATCCTTTCCTTGTGTAACCAAGTAGGATCCTACAGGGACTTCCCAGAACAGGCCTCCTCATGACCTCCACCAGCCTCCTGTTTGTAGAAAAGCTTTAGTGTCCCACACTTCCCTTATGTCTCAAAAGTCTGGTTCAAGAATTAATATGGAATCTAAAATATGCCACAAATTAACTTAGCTCTCTGTAAAGAATGTATTCAATTCAATATATGTATTGAATGCTGGGTTTGTTACTGAGAAACATTATTTGTGTAATCTGAAATTCTAAAGGACTTTTGAGGGGACCACTCTGCTTAGACTTCTTGACATTTTTCTCATCAGGTCTTTTCAGCCCTGTTTTTTAAAAATGCAGTCATAGAAATATTCAGTCTCTATTCTTTTTCTTCTTCCTCATGACACAAACTATATATTACCCCTAAACCTTTGGGGTACTCATTCTTAAGGAAATAAATATTAATAATAATAGTACCTGTATGTTACATAGGAGAAGGCACTGGCACCCCACTCCAGTACTCTTGCCTGGAAAATCCCATGGACAGAGGAGCCTGGTGTGCTGCAGTCCATGGGGTCTCTAGGAGTTGGACACGAATGAGCAACTTCACTTTCACTTTTCACTTTCCTGCATTGGAGAAGGAAATGGCAACCCACTCCAGTGTTCTTGCCTGGAGAATCCCAGGGACGGGGGAGCCTGGTGCGCTGCCCTCTATGGGGTCGCACAGAGTCAGACACGACTGAAGTGACTTAGCAGCAGTATGTTACATAAAGCTTTTTCTGTTGTCTTTTAGATCATTGGTTACTAAGCATCCAGAGACTCTAAAGAAATGTTTTATTCACCTTCCCCCAAAACTAGCTAAATGTTTGGTAACAGCCTAATTTTGGGTGCTCATGTAACTTATGCCAACTGGGACTGTTTTCAAAATGAAAGCAGGGGAGGGACTATGAAAAATTACACTGGTCAAGAGGTATAAATGAGAATACACACTCACTTTACCCTTAACTCTAGGCAAATGAGACAGAGAGGTACTTAATTAACTTCCTGAAAGCTGTATGAGGGGGAATCCAAGAATAATCATGATGCTTTTTTTCCTTGTTTTTTCCCCCACTTGGTGAGATAAAGGAACTTACACACTGTACTTGAATGGTAGCCCTGAGAATTGTTGAATGTGACCGTGTTAAGGAAAAGGGTCTTCACAGATATAATTAAGGTCCTTGAAATGAAATCATCCTGGATTATCCAGATGGACCCTAAATCCAATAAGTGCCCTTATAAGAGACAGAAAAAGAAATGACAGTAGCAGAGGAGAAATCCATGTGAAGAGAGAGGCAAATATTGGAATTATGCAGCCATGAGCCAAGTATACCTGGAGCTATCAGAAGCTGGAAGAGGAAAGGAAAGAGTCTCCCCTAGAATTTTTGGAGGGAACATGGCATTACTGACACTTGATTTTAGAATTCTGCTTTTAGACTATCAGAGAATAAGTTTCTGTTGTTTTAAGCCATCAAGTTTGTGAGACTTTGTTACAACCACCTTAGAAAACTAACACACAGGTCCATCCTAAAATAAGGCACAGAAGAATGCTTGGAAGATTAATGTTCATTGAAGTCTGGGGTTACAGAGCTTGGTGCCTGCCCCATGCCTCATCAAGGAGAGGAAGAGAAAGCTGCAGTCAGAGCAGTCTGCACTTTCCACTTTCACAGAGGGCAAGCCAAGGGTCATGCTGTCTTTGGACTAAGTGAAGACTTCTAAGGAAAACCAGGTTAGACTTGTAAGGAAAGGGCCATTGGCAAGAGACTGCAACCCCAGGCATGTTCTGTTAGGGCCAAGGCAGAGGAAGTATATTAGCATTTACTGCTGTGTAACAAATTATCCGCCAACTTAGCAGCATAAAGAAGCAAATGTAGTATCTCACAAAATTTCTAAGGCTCGGGGTTTCTTTGAGGTTGCACTTGAGTTGTCAGCTGGGGTTACCATCATCCGAAGTCTTGACTGGTCTTTAGGATCTGTATTCATCCTCATTCACATGGTGGGAATTTCCCTGTTGGCTCAGCTGGTAAAGAACCTGCTTGCCAATGCAGGAGACACAAGACACACAGATTTAATCCCTTTGTCAGGAAGATGCCCTGGAGAGGGAAAAGGCAACCTGATCCAGTATTCTTGCCTAGAAAATTCCATGAACAGAGGAACCTGGCAGGCTATAGTCATTGGGGTCGCAAAATAGTCAAACATGACTGAGCACACACACACACATTCATCCTCACCCACATGGCTGTCAGAAGGCAACTTCAATGCCTCAGCTTATTGGCCTTGCCATAGGGTTGCTTCATCTTGGTAGGTGACTTTCCTTGGAGCAAGTCATGAGACAGAGGAAAAGACCAAGATGGAAGCTGCAGTGTGTTTTATAACCTAATCTTGGAAGTGATGTAACATTATTTGTCTTGTGTTCCATAGTAACCCTGGTACAGTGTGGTAGGAGGCTCCCCAAGGGAGTGGGGATCACTGGAACACATCTGACTAGTTATCAAAGGTAGAGTTGTAAGAACCCAGGGAGAATGGTCTGTGGGCATCAGGGATTGGTGTAGTCAATAGCCAAGAGAGAATTACAGATGGTACCTGCTAAGTAAAAGAGCCTCCACTTTTTCTTCTTAAAGTCTTTGTCCTGCTATTCCCCTCCCTGAGAAAGTCAAAAGCAGCAGAGATAGTTGAAAAGAAGGTAAATCAAAGAAAAAACAGTCCAAAATGCCCTTTACTTCATTGATGTTCAGCAGAAATACAGGAGAGGGATGACCTGTTGGGTAAGTAGAATGAATGTGATGAGAAGGTAAAGTTTTGTTTGTTTTGTTTATTATGTAAAAGTAGGTAAGAAGGCATAATGAGTCCAGTTTCAGTAGCTGTTCACCTTTTGCTCCGCTTCTCTTGTTCCTGGACATTTTCTCTTTCCCTTGACATATTCATCTTCTCTCATTCTCTACAATGTCTTACCTTTTCTGATAAACATAACCCAAAAGTCTTCCTCTCTTCTGAACTTATGGTAAGTTAGAGCCTGGAGTCCAAACCCAAGGCCCTCATGCTTATCTCTTCCATTATCTGGAGGGTAGCAATTAATGTCATTGTTTACTGTCCAGGTTCTAAAAAAGGAACAGGAGAAAGAAAAGGACAAGTCAGATGATGGATGTCAGCAGGCAGGTTCAGATGTAGCCTCCCTGGACTAGGGAGGGAGGTTATGGGCAACTTGTGCTTAGGCCCAGTGAGAGTTGGACTATAAAGAAAGCTGAGTGCTGAAGAATTGATGCTTTTGAACTGTGGTGTTGGAGAAGACTGTTGAGAGTCCCTTGGACTGCAAGGAGATCAAACCAGTCATTCTTAAAGGAAATCAACCCTGAATATTCATTGGAAGAACAGATGCTGAGGCTGAAGCTTGTTGGGGGCCAGCGTGAGGCACTCCGCCCATGGCAAAGGTCATGAGGAAGGAGGCTCGACATACACAAAGGCAGGATCGAGCCTCAGGAGTACCCCTGGAAATCCTTAAGCATCTACCCCCTAAACCAGAGCCTGCCTACTTTACTACTCTGTGCTCTCACCTACACCTCTGACTTTACGGGGGGCTGTCCCCCACCACCTCTTTCGGAGAAGGAGTTAACTTACAGCTCCAGTTAATAATAATTCCTGGGTGTGATAGGAGTGTTTTAACCTACAAACTCCTCTGAAGGTTCTCTAGCCTGCCTGACAGGCTTGTCCGGCCACATGTGATTGCTCACAGCCTCCCAACCACGAGAGGCACGAGATGCTCTAAACCTTCTAAAAACAGGTTCCTTAGAAAAGTTAGAAAACCGTTAGTATAAGTATAGTGGGCTGATTAGAAATTGTATTGGTGAAGGCTTTTTCATTTGTTGAGCCCATGTTTGTTGCTAAGTCTCCACATCCCCTGCCCTTACACACATTAATGAATATATAGAAGAAATAAGTATTAACTTTTGATATTAATCATGTTAGACCTTCGGCTAAGTAAATTCTTTCCTTAATTAAAACCCACTACACCCTTACCCTATAGGAATGTAACTTTATCTGGTACCTTTGGAAGGTGGAGTCTTTTTTAAGAATAATCACCCCTGGAGAAATAAGTGTCCTGGTTGACTGACCACTGTCACAAGGAGAGGGTCATAAATTGTCAGCAGGCCCCCTGGCCAGAAGATGATGTAACACCCCTAAGACCTCTGTATACCTTTGTATGAAGCACCTGACTTTGATAAAAGTCAGGACTGCTGACCCCGCGTGACTTTTGCATAACATCTCAGTGTTTAAAAGTAGACCATGGAAAATAAAGAATTGGGATCAATTTCTCGAAATACTGGTCTCCCCATGTCGCTGTCTCTCTCAAACTCTGGCTCAGTCTCCATCTGGAGCACGGAACCCACCAAGCTTACTAATTTTGCCTGGGCTTCTAAGATCCAACCAGGGAGGCCTCAGTGTCTCCTCTCCTTCAGGAGAACAGAAGGACGCCTGCGGCCTATATAAGTGTTGCAAGGTTCTTGTCTTGAAGTTTTATTGGTTTCCCGCGTAAACCAAGCTACTCAGCCTCTTTTCTCCACTGAATTTTCCTACTGAGCTATCCTCATTCTATTACTCTTTACATCTCTAATTAATATCTAATTGAAGCTATTGTATCCTGATCCTCACCGACGCTGTCCCTGCTTCGAACTCCCTGGATCAGCCAGAGCTGGACCTTGGCAGAAACTCCAATACTTTGGCCACCTGATGCAAAGAACTGACTCATTGGAAAAGACCCTGATGCTGAGAAAGATTGAAGGCAGGAGGAAAAAGGGAGGACAGAGGATGAGATGGTTGGATGACATCACCGACTCAATGGATATGAGTTTGAGCAAGCTCCGGGAGTTGGTAATGGACACGGAAGCCTGGCGTGCTGCAGTCTGTGGGTTCGCAAAGAGTCGGATATGACTGAGTAACTGAACTGACTGTGCTTAGGCTTGTCCAATACATAGTAGTGCTGAAAAGCCCGGGAAAAACTTCATATTCAAGGTGCCAAGATAAATCGGAATAGGCTGAACAGTGAAGAGAATTACAAATGAAAGACAAGAGTGGGTGTTCATCCCAGATCTGCTCCTAATTTGCAGTGTCACCTAGGTCAAGTCATGTCATCTCTCTGGTCTCCACAGTCTTCTTTGCAAAAATCAGCAGGTGAAATTGACAAGTGAATTCCAAAGTTCATCTCAAACAGCATCTTTTGATCTTTTTATCACCATTGCTATTATTATTGTTACTATTAATGCTGTGTGCTTAGTCAGTCAGTTGTGTCCAACTCTTTGCAACCCCATGGATGTGGCCTTCCAGGCTCCTCTGCCCATGGGGATTCTCAAGGCAGGAATACTGGGTGGGTTGCCATGCCCTCCTCCAGGGGATCTTCCCAACCAGGGGTCAAACCCAGGTCTTCTGCATTGCAGGCAGATTCTTTACCATCTGAGCTACCAGGGAAGCTACTACAAATATTATCATTATCCTAAGAAGCCTTTTTAGCATTTTTTCCTAATCACAGGTATGGAACATATTTGTTGAGCTGCTGCATGTCTATCAGTGCTTATACATAAAAATGAGCAAGGTTTTTCAGTCTCCAAGAACTAAAATTTGCCCTTTTAGGGGTATCACCCCCATCAAGAATGTATGATCTAGAATTTATAAGGTAAAATAAGTTAGAAACTAAGGCAGAAATTAATTTTTAAATGAATAATTTGAAAAACTAGAGAACAAGAAGATTATGAAACTATTAAGTCAAATAAAGTGAGGTTCTGTTTATTTGCTAAGAGAAAAAAGCAAGTATATGTTACAGCAACATGTATGATGATACAACCCCATTTATATAAAAACAAAATTTTAAAACACTGTGGTTTTATATACCTTCTTATGTGTGTCCCTCTGTCTAACTTTCTAAGTGAAAGGTATCATGTCACACACCAGCTCTGTGACCTTGAGCAAGCTTCTTATCCTCCCTGTGCTTCAGGTTGTCCATTCTCCCCCCTTAGTGAAAGAGAAATAGTAATGGTAAATGCTTTATGGGATTTTGTGAAGATGTATGAGTTGATGTAGGTCAATAGTTCAGATTATATATGGAACTTGGTAGGTGCTTTAGGTTTTGGTATTATTCTTTTCTCTATATTTATTGAATAGAAAAAAGTCTGGAAAGGTATTTGCTAAACTATGTATGGCAATCATCTCAGGACAGAAAAGGATGATTGGGTAGAGAGCTAAAGGTTCAATATCACCTTTTACCCTGCAAAAACTTAGAATTGTTAAACTATAAATTCAGAAAATATATCCATGTGATACGTAATTTTAAAATATAAAAATAAAATATTTTCTTTAAAAGACATGTCCTCTCAGTGATAACCTTCTATAAATCTTCTAATACTTACTGGACCTTTATTGCCACTTATCATCCATCTGCTGATAATAGCCCTTGTTTTATAATCTTGTACCATGAGTTTTCTATGTAAAAGTTTTGCCTTTCCAAGTAAATTCTTAGCTACTTCAATGCCAGAATTTATCTCTCACCTCTGTAACCCCACCATGATAAGTGCGATGTGGCAAATATGGTCAAAATCTAGGTTAATTTATGAGCCACCTCTTAAATCCAGACACGCAGAATAGACCAACTCATTTTAACTCAGCTTAGGCACTAAATCCTAAAGTTTCCTTTACCATACTGGCTTTTCCAAGTCTCTAACAGAATCCCTACCGCAACAATCTAGCTTCTAGGTTCCCAATAACAGTAATAGTCACAGTTAACTTTTCAATAGTTCCTATAAGTATCAGCCAATGTTCTAGTTTAGTTGTTCTCAAACTTGTTCTTCAGCCCCCTTTACATTCTTCCTTGAAAGGCTACCAAAGAGCTTTTGTTTATGTGGGTCACATCTATCATCATTTGCAATATTATAAATTGAGAAAACTTCAATTATAAACCTGAGAAAACTTCAAAATATCCATTTGACAATGAAAGTGTTAGTCACTCAGCCATGTCCTATTCTTTGTGATCCCGTGGACTGTAGCCTGCCATTCTCCTCTGTTCATGGGATTCTCCAGGCCAGAATACTGGAGTGGGTTGCCATTCCCTTCTCCAGGGCATCTTCCTGGTCCAGGAGTCGAAACTGGGTCTCCTGTTTTGCAGGCAGATTTTTTTTTTATTGTCTAAGCCACCAAGTTTCAGATAAAATGATGATAAACATGTCACATTTATATTTTAATAAAATAATATATCTTTAAGACAAAAAATAGATTTCTGTAAATCTCTTTGATGTCTTAATAGAACACATCTGGCTTTTTCCATCTTTTCCTGCATTCAGTCCATTGAGACATCACATGGCCTCTTAAAAACTTTACTGTACACTCATGAAAGAATAACAGGGAAGAGGCATATATCATCCTAATACTGTTATAAAAATAAAAGGAGAGTTAAAAGGTAAATATTTCTTAACATTATTATGAAAATAGTTTTGAGCTTGCAGATTACTGAAAAAAATCTCAGGGACCCCAGGGAGTCCCCAGGCCATGCTTGAAAAGATCACAATGGCTGTTCTAATTTAATCCTCAAAAATACTCTGAAAAGTGAATAATATTTCTCTCACAGACGAGGACAGTAATGCTCAGGATGGTCAGGGAAGTTGCCTCAAGTTTACTGCAATTAGTATGTGGAAGAGTCAGGATTGGAGACCAGACTGAAACCCTTAACCACTAGGCTAAATGGCCTTTATCGTAGCCTGTGCCTACCTGCAGGTCCTGCGACACTAACCATATTGAAGTCAGTGATTGCTTTTGTCTGTCTTACTCACTTAACAGCTTATTATCTGTCTACTTATCTGCCTCCCTACTTTAAAGTCACCATTCATAATTCATCTTTGTATCTCTTTTCCTGACAGTTTCAAGTAATATAAGTTCAGTGAATGGATGAGTAAAAGCATGAGCTTTTTTACATTCACACAAGGAATATATGGACTGAAAGATAACTTCTTCAATTGTTACTCCGACTCCTACTACTGCCCCAACTATGTGACACATGACTCCTTGTCTTAAAGTTAGGAGTAGATGTCGGTAGGGTAGCCTGTGCAGTAGATTCTAGAGTAAGTGCTGCTGGAAATGCAGTCCGAGAAAGGAGAGATGGAAGGCTGTTTCAATACCCTGCCTATGATTCAGAAATACACCAGTTTATTTGAAGTCCACATTCTTAGCAGAATATCATTTGCTTTTTCAGTATTAAGTTTTTGTCAGATGGCTCCAAATTATAGATCATCTTCGGTTTAGAAGGTCTGTTCCCAGGCTTTCAGTTCAACTCCATAAGTATCTCTGGGTCCTTCGTGCATTCAGTTGTGAACATCAATTATTTAACAGAACCAGAACTTCAGAAGTAGGAAAGACAATCCTTGAGCTCATACATCTGACAGTATTTCATTACAGTCAACCTCATTCAAATGCCAGTGTTAGGGAACAAAGACTTGGTTTATACTTTATGGTGAACTGATCGTTGAGAGTGAAATCTTGTACATCACCACAAATATGGGGGTCTGATGTCAACCACAGGGTGAAGCATGGGGCTGTATGGGTTGGAGCTTTAATCACAAGAACCACATTTTAGCTCAGCCATTGTTTTACCTTCCCACTCTCACGATTTCTAAAAGAACATGTGAGTGTGTAAAACTGACACGCAGGAGGAGGAAGAGAAAGAGGAGGAACATTACTTTAAATCAAATAAGCTACCAAATAATTTACTTCTCCATGTTATTCTCAAAGAATATGCTGAGTCCTCTCCTGTGAAATTCTTATTCTCACTGCAAGCACCCTGAGTCTTTTTTAAATCTAAGTCATGTAGACTCAGACCTGTAAGTACTCCAGGGTCAGCAGGAGTTTTGTTAACCTCATCCTTCTGACAAGGAAGGAGCCCAAAGGAACCAGAGTGCAAGGTGATCAACTTTGGCTAGATGAAGGTAGATCAGCCAAACTCAGAGGATCTAGCAGGTCCAAAAGTTGCCATAACTGTAGTTATGACAATCTTTCCAGCCCAAACACTCTCATACAATTTCAGGACAGAAGTGAAGCCAACAAGACAAATGTCCCTCCCACAGAGAAAATCCCTCTTTGTGGGAGCAATTGCCCTCAGTACCTAAATCCAGATGCTTTACTTCCATTTGCAACACTTTTATCACCTCCTGCTCTGCAAAATATGAAATGATGACCACAGTCCATTTAGGGTAAGCAGAAACATCCTCTAACCAGAGACAAAAGAGTGGAGCCTCTGGATGATCACCTACTAGGTGACTTTTCCTAAAAATACAACTCATAACAAAAAGACGAAGAGTAACGTGATGCAGAGATATGGTAAACAGAAACAACCAACTACAAATAAATGACTCGGAAAAGCATTATTTGATGAGAAAGTGTTGTGAAATATTAATAAGAAAAAATATGTAAATGATTTCTGCTTTATGATAGTAATTCACTTAAATTTAAATAATCCAAGAAGACAGAAAAATGAGTGGATATTTTCATAGGAAATGGTCATTTAACAAAAATGCACATTACTTATATTTTTACCTTCTCCTAAGATACAAGACATACAGTCATACCTTGCTGAACAGTTTTGTTCTGAGCAATGTGTTTTGGAACAGAGAATGTATGTGATGAGTAATATGACCTTTTATACTCTATTATCTGTCTCTTTTAAAGTTCAACAGATGTATTACCACAATTAAATATTTCCACCTAAAATACCAATTTGGGGGGAAATTACCATATTCATTATGAAACCTTCCCACTTTCTAATTTCTCTTGTCTGGAAAGATCTGAGCATCCTATATTTCTGATATGGCCCAGAGTTTTAAGCCACTGGATCACTCCTTCCAACAGGAGGTGTTTCAATAGAGCACTCTTGGGTGTCCGTTAAACTATACACTCAGACGATAACCACACACCCCAACTTATGATGATTTTCCTACTCTTCCATTTCAAACCTCACCCCTCACATTGGACTTAATGCTTATCCCTGCCTTCCTAACCATGATCCTGCTGCTCTGTTGCCTCAGTGAGTCAATCAAGATGCTGAAGCATAAAGAACAAAATGACTCTGACTGATTTCAGTAGAAAAAAATAATATTCAATGTATACTGAGTAGCTTGTGGAATCTCTGAGATGTCTGAAGGTCTGGAGATTATGTAGTGAAATCTAATGTCTAAAATCGTGGTGCAGAACTAGTCTGGTGAAGACAATTCTGCTACTCCTATCTTGTACAAGCAATACTCCAGCACCGAATAAAGGATGCTTCTGTTACAAGTCAATGTGGAGGAGCCTGTGCACAATTTCCACCACTGCCATGTCCCATCACTATTCAGTAAGTATCAGGGCAGCTGGCAAAAAATGTTTCTGACCAATCATAAGATGGGGTATCTTGACCACTTGATTTTGGGGGTTTCCCCAAGGCTTATATGGTCACGTGCTATGTGCTACATGCTAAGGCACATCAGTCATGTCTGACTCTTTGCGACCCCATGGACTGTAGCCCTCCCAGGCTCCTCTGTCTATGGGATTCTCTGGGCGACAATACTGGAGTGGGTTGCCATTTCCTTCTCCACATATGGCCACACCCTCTAGTAAATGCCCGTACTAGCAACAGAGGCAAGCACACTGGATTCCAATGCATTATTCTTAAAAGAGGGACTTTGGACCAGACAAGGGCACAAGGAGACATCAATAAACTAGTTTCTGGTCCTTTTTATCCATTCTTCTTTTCCCTCAGTTTCCCTTTACTTTTATCTAATTTCCTTTTTATAGCAATTAATCATAGTTATGCTATTAAGTAATGGTGGACTTCAGCTTCTATAACTTAATCAAGACGACAGACCTACTAGTCCTTTCATTAGGATTTCATTTCAAGACACATCCCCACCATCACACAGCTCTTCTGCTGAAGCGACACCAATGAATCATAGTGTTGGAACCTTGTTTCTTCTTGGCAGAGTTTGAGTTTGAAGGTGATAAACCTCTGCATTTTATTACCCCAATCCCCATGGCAGCAGCAAAACCTTGGAAGCACTGGTTAAGAGAGATTTATGGATTTCCTGAATGACTGCATCTGGTTTCCTAGGATGGCTTTTTTCTCTAGATTAGTTTTAAAGAATCAACATATAACTCATACATACGTACAACTGATGAACCTAGGAAACAGGGGCAACAGGAGAAAATAAGCAGATAAGCCCAAATCAACTCTTTTAGGACTTTTTAGTTGCAAGTAACCCAACTCAAAACAAGTTAAGCAAAAATTGGAGTTTGTTGATTTACATGAACTGGAAAGAATATGGGTGAACAGGCACGTCTGAACCCAGGGACTCGGATGATATTTCCAGATTGTCTTCTGCCTCACAGGTTTGCTGCTTGCTGTGGCTGGTTTCAGGATGTCCCATCTGTGTTGTGGATATTGGGGGAAGCATGGCCACAGGAGCCTTAGGTTTACATTATCCCAGATTAGTTACTCCACAGGGAAAGGGGAAGTCTTAATTTTCCCAAGATCTGTCTAGAAAATCTCAGGGAAGGACTGATTGGTTTGGAGTAGGTCACATGCTCGTCCTTGGACTTATCACTATGGTCAGGGGGAAGAGTCATTTTGATTGGCCTAACTTGTGTGATATTCTCATATCTGTGGCCCAGGAATGGGAGTGTATAATCGGAAGCCTCACTCTAACTACCTAATGGAGGGAAAGAGTGTTTCTTCTGAAAGGAGCATCATTCAATGAAACAAGATTCAGTTCTAAAAGATAGGGGGTAAGGCATAATGACACAATGAAATGCCAAGACGTCTGCTCTGTGGTGTGTTGGTAAAACTTTAACTACCATCCTCCTCTCCCACAAAAGAAGCCCTGACTTGTAGTATTTGCCAATCTCTGTTGAGTGAACATTGCTACCTTAGCTAGAGTCAAGCTACCCATGTGACCTCACTGGATGTAGAGTTGGGAAGATAATCACAACAGCATGCCATTTGAGTTTTTCCCCTAAACAGATACAACATAAGTAAGTAACCCCAAGAGGCTAAATCATGGGACAATGCAGTAAAGTAATTGGAAGCAACAAGTTTGAGTACTTTTTTAACCTTTGTTTTTGATATAATCTATTTAATTGCAAGTTTATATAATTCATTAGATTTGCCATGTCCAACAACTGGTTCAAAGATTTCCTGAAAATTTAACACGTGGCCATGCAAGCTGGCTCCAGCATACCATATGAGATTAAAAGAAAATTAGTCCTCCATTCATCGCACCCTCCCTTTCCCTCTTGGTGTCCATATGTCTGTTCTCTGTCTGTGTCCCTATTTCTGCTTTGCAAATAGGTTAACCTATGCCATTTTTCTGGGGACTGAGAAAGTAAAGAATCTGCCAGCAATTCGGGAGACCTGGGTTTCATCCCTGGGTTGGGAAGATCCCCTGGAGGAGGGTATGGCAACCCATTCTTGCCTGGAGAATCCCCATGGACAGAGAAGCCTGGAGGGCTACAGTCCATGGGGTCACAAAGAGTCAGACACAACTGAGCGACTAAGCATTCACACATACTGTTTTTCTAGATTCACACAGATATGTAAATATGTGATATTTATGTTTTACTTTCTGATTGGGATTGACATATATACACTGCTATTTATAAAACAGATAGCTGATGAGAACCTTCTGCATAGCACTGGGAACTCTACTCAATGCTCTGTGGTGGTAAACAGGGGATATAAGTGTATGTATAACTGATTCACTTTGCTGAATATCAAACTAACACAACATTGTAAAGCAACTAAACTTCAATAAAAAATAAATTAAAATATTTTTAAAAGCAAAGCTAGTCAAAATATGATGTCAAATTAATCAAAATTGTCACACACACACAAAGATAGAGGCAGTCACAGTTAATATACATAACAAATACTCTACCCAAGATAACCCTGAAGTTCCTTCCTTCCTTATCCCCTTTCTCCTTCCCTCCCTTCTTCTTGCCTTCCTTCCAGACTTATTGATAGCTTACTATGTGTCTAGCACCTTATCAGAGATAGAGTTGTAATGTGGTGTGTAAATACAAGTACCACCATAACAGACCAGATGAACATATGTACATATGTCTTATACAATACATCTGAAATGTTGCCATTATTAAAAATATTATGTCTTATAATTCTCACCATCTGTAGGATGTGTATTTCTTATTGCACAGATGGCTTATCTTGAATTATCCATAAATTTCCTTAAAGCAAGAAGAGTTGTTTCCTATTTTGGGTCGTATGGCCTGAATTTTGAAAACCCTTCCCCAGAAATTATTATACATCGGCCAAGACATCTGGTCACTTACCTGGTAAATATAAAACTCCCCACAAAGTCCACTTGACACATGGTCCCATATGCCAGATTTGACAAAATAGGTCTTGCAAGGCCAGAAGGTACCTGTTGGAGTGCTTGAATCCTCCCACGTCCTGTATGCTCTAACTTCCTCAACTTCTTCCCATCTACACAGAAGTCACTTTTTGCTCTGGCCTCACAGCAGCCTAAATCTATGCTTTCTTGTTTCATTTGTTCATAAATAAGCCCAGTGATTTTTTTTTTTTTTTTGGTTCTTTTACATGATGTCCTCAAATGCTCTTCTAACCACAAGTTTATTCCATTATCTAGAGTTATTTTCCTGCTATATGCATTCCTGTTTCTGATTTCTGGATAGACCTTTGGAGAAGCAGTGGGTTCTCAGTTCCAGCTGAAGTGTGCGTGCTAAATTCTTTCAGTCATGTCCGACTCTTTGGGACCAAAGCCCCCCAGGCTCCTCTGTCTGTGGGATTTCCCAGGCAAGAATACTGGAGTGAGTTACCACTTCTTCTAGGAGATCTTCTTGACCCAGGGATCAAACCTGTAACTCTTATGTCTCCAGCATTGGCAGGCAGGTTCTTTACCATTTTTTACCACTAGCGCCACCTGGGAAGACTGGCTGAAGCAACTGAGCCCAAAGATTAAAGACAAGTTCTGGTGTTCTGTGTGTTTCTTTTCTAAGAATCTTAAAGTAAAGCAAAGGAATTGTAAATCTCTCTCAAAACTTTGCATGCCCCTGCCCCCACCCCCACAATAGGCTTCTCTGGTGGCTCAGCTAGTAAGGAATTCACCTGCAATGTAGGAGCCCTAGGTTCGATCCCTGGATTGGGAAGATCCCCTGGAGAAGGGAACAGTTACCCACACCAGTATTCTTGCCTGGAGAATTTCATGGACTGTATAGTCCATGGGGTTGCAAAGAGTCGGACATGACTCAGCAACTTTCACTTTTCTTTTTCCTCCCATAGAGTAGCATTTCTGGACTTACCGTATAGCTAAACAACTTATCTCAAGAGTTGGTTGAGAATTCCCATCTTTTCCAGGGAAATAAGAATAGCAAAGATGTCTGAACCTCTCAAAATCTAGACCCCAAGACCTAAAGGACCCTAGGTTTCCACAACAGGGTAGAGATTTGAGACCTGATTGATGTCCTAGGACAAAAATTACACCTTCATGTGTGGATACAAAATTTTTTTTGCATGCTTATTTTATGCTCATCTTCACAAAAGGGTAGAAATGGAAACATGTTTGACTGGGTAAAACTAAAGGACACATTTGTTATCAAGGAATAATGGATATCAAAATGAACTTCCAAGGCCCATCACGCAATCAATAGATCTCTACTTTTCCTTCCCTTCATATTTTCAGTTTATAGTAGCAATAAATACATTGGTGCATGAAATTTACTGGAGTCTAATGATCAGCTGGCATTTCTGACCAGAAGCTGAACTGAGTAACCTCATCCCTTCCCCACTGTCATCAACTCAGACAATGCCGCAAGCGTGGTTATTAGTCCCCAAATGACATTTAATTATAGCTCTAATTGGAGGTCTCACGGTTATTCTTCTAAATTGAGGTATGCTCTGTGAGGTCTTTGTAAAATGATTCAAAATCCATTAAGCAGTTGAAGAACATTGCATTTGTGCTTTGGTTTATCTCTCTGGGTAACAGAAACTGCTTGGCTTAGATTTCATTTTCTAAACCTTTTCCTTCAAACTTAGGAAATAACGGAACTATGTCCTTCATTGCTGAACCCCAAATGCATCAGAAAAACATCATCTGCTGAAAGGTATTTTCTACAGAGAGAGTCAAGTGTACATGCAGCATATGTGCAATGAGATGTTCATTCTGCATCCTGTTTGGATTCTAATAAGACACAAGAGTGAAGAGTCTGACATATGGTTATGAAGCTCATCAAAAAATGTTTTGGATGTTGCATATTTATTATTGCTCATCATATTATCACATACTTTCTTTTTCTTTCATTCTCTCATAAATTCTTTTTAATAACTACTTCTTAAGCATTATAGTGACCATTTTCTCTAATAAAATTGTTTTTATGCTATTATTTTGCATAATCCACATTTTTGTGCTCTTTTTGATGAAAGTTTCTGATATAAAACTTGACTGCCAGTGTCTTGTGTTTCATTTCAACTTGTCAGCTTTAGACACACCAAATTATTTATATAAAAGGATACATTTTTAATGTATTTTTTCACTATAAGCGCCATGGGGTAAAAAGGAAGTTATCTATCTTTTTACTAATGAGTCCTTATTATCTAACATGAGTTTGACACTCAGTTCAGTTCAGTTCAGTCGCTCAGTCATGTCCGACTCTTTGTGACCCCATGAATCGCAGCACATCAGGCCTCCCTGTCCACCACTAACTCTGGAGTTCACTCAGACTCACATCCATCTAGTCAGTGATGCCATCCAGCCATCTCATCCTCTGTCATCCCCTTCTCCTCCTGCCCTCAATCCCTCCCAGCATCAGAGTCTTTTCCAATGAATAAACTCTTTGCATGAGGTGGCCAAAGTATTGGAGTTTCAGCTTTAGCATCTAGCCACTCAAACACTGGCTGAATGACATTTGGCTGAATGCATATAGGTTTGATATTTTGTAATTATGTTGAACTGCTATATATTTATTTATGGTGTGCAATAGTCAGGATAATCAGTGCCAGTTTTTAAGTCATTTCTTCTGTATATATATATTTTATCTGCTCTATTGAAGATGAATTTTAAGATAAATGGAGGCTAAGATAGAAAATAAAATGATTCTACTTAAAATATTGTGAAATAAAAAGAATATGGTTTCCTTGGCAGAGAATTTATACTCAAAGGATGAGTTTTCACATTAAAAAGAAGAAAATTTTGCACCTGCAGGCTTCCTTTTGTCTGACTCTTTATAAAACATTCAAATGATTTTTTTCACCACTTACTCTGATGATGGACAAGTCTCAGCTTTCTGAACCTGTGAAATGGGGTCAAGAGTCATATCTCTTCCATAGGGTTATTGGGAAGATAAAATGAAATCAGGGTTTCCCTGCTGGCTCAGACAGTCAAAGAATCTGCCTGCAGTGTGGGAGATCTGAGTTCGATCCTGGGTGGGGAAGATCCCTTGGAGAAGGGCATGGCAATCCACTCCAATACTCTTGCCTGAAGAATCCCATGGACAGAGGAGCTTGGTGGGCTACGGTCTATAGGGTCGCAAAGAGTCAGACATGACTCAGTGACTAACACACACACAAAGTGAAATCAGAGACTTGATTCTTTCTACCTGGGCCAACCACATAGGAAGGACTCCCCACAAAGCAGCTACTATTTTGCTTCTCTTTCCTACTCCCTTCTCTGCAGCACTTGCTTCCTGACCTGGCATGATTGACAATCATGGCAGACTGTGTTGTCCCAGGGACCGATGAAAGTGCTTCCCTGTATCTCTGGTTGGAGGTAAGAATAACAGATGATCTGCGGTGAAACAGAAAACCAATAGCCTCAAATCAAGAGAGGAAGGTTTCCTTTTACCTATTGGCAACAATACCTGGGCAATTTCAGACATCTTGAAAGTGTGTTGCTTCTAATGGAATCTCCAAGTAGCTATCTTTTTTTTTTTTTTTTAATTCACTGTTATAAAAGAATGTGAAGCCCTAATTAGCCCGGGGAATTCAGCACTATTGGAATGACGCAGTTAGTTCTTGCTCCAGCCTCTGCATCTGCCATCGCACAGACAGGATTCCAGCAGCATCCGCCCAGAGAGGCTGCAAGATCTTAGCTCCCCACTTTGACAGCTTTGCTGACAGTTTACAAAGCCAAGGAGCCCAGAGGAGCAAAATGGAAAAGATTATTTGAAATCTGCTTCTGTGATCAGCAGTGACTTCACAGGAGGAAGGGCATCTTGTCCTTCCCAATCCCACATAAACATTCAGGCAGGTACACAGGAGAAGGACGTGTAATTTCCTCCTGGCCTTGTCAGATCCCTGTTATCTCTGTTTCTGACGGCTTTGGTCTCGTGGCTTAAGGAAAACGAGGCTTAACACTTTCCCTGTAAATCAGGAAAGCAACTGGTGCCCCTGAGGGGCTGAGCAAAGGTGGGATTAAATTGTAACCCAGAGGCTTTATGAAATAAACTGAGAGGGTAATTTACAATAGTGACATTTTTCATCTCTAGGAGGATTATGCCTACAGGTCCTGCCAGAAGGACCCCGTGACAATCTTCTTTGCGTCTGATCAACACCGAGACCACAGAATAGTTGATCTCCTCTTGTTAATTTGAATGAAGTGACCGACCATTTGCCATAGAATTATTTCCCTTCTCTAAATAAACAAAATCTTAGAGACCTGGTCATATTTAGATATCAGAGATCAGAAGATAGACTTTGGTTCTTCATTCTGTTTTCACTGTCCTTGGATAGAGTAGGCCATGGAGGGTGGTACAAATCTTGGGATTTGAACTCAAAAACCTGGTCTTGAGATGCACGTTTACTTATAAATGTGTGATTTTAGATACGTTACTTAAATTCACTGGGTCCCTGCCTCTTCATCTGCAAAATAAAAATGGCAACTGTCCTTACTACCAACACCCCAGACTGCTGTGAAATTAAAGTAGTGCAGGAAAACTGGGACTGAAAGTAGAAAGCAAGTAGATCATCACTGCTGTTATTAAGAGTGAAAATTGAACTGTTTTCTTTAAGTAAAATATAAACATTTAAATTACTATTTGTTGATCAACTTTTACTAACAGATAGTTTTCAAACTCAGGGAAATAATAGTAAGAATTTTAATTTCATCACATAGAGCTGATTGACTTGGGGTACGTGATCTAACATTTCTGGGGGCTCGGCTTCATCATCTGTAAAGTTGGACAATGATAGTGACAGAGTTGTGACGAATAATAGTGACGGAGTCGTGGGGGTTCAGTGATGATACACGTATCAGGCATCTGGGCTGAAGTCAGTTCTCTTCGCCTGTTACCTAAATGACACTGATGTGGGACCATAAGATAGTGCCAGTGTTACAAAGAACAGCTGTTTTGTAAACGTGAAAACAGGTAACAGTTCTCCCTATTCAGACTTGAAATACCATTTTCCCTCTTCCACTTACCCCTCCTTCAAAACTAAATGCTAACTGCTTATCCTTGGCAATCACAACTGAACAAAAAAATCTAAGCCATAACAGTGGACCAGGGGGCCAGCATGGAAAAATTAGGACAATTTTCTAAAAAGTTCAAAATGCTTCCAAAATACTAAAAAGATATGGCTAGGCTGAGACACTCAACTCCGTCAGTAATTGTAGGACTCAAAGTAGATACTTACACACCATAAAATGGCTTTGTCATTCCAATAGATATTATGGACTCTTTGTTGTATGATGATGTGGGAAAAAACTCAGTCATTTTTATCTGGACATCATCCTCTGTTTTGTTTTCTGTATTTTCAAGTTCTGGAAAGACAAAGCATTTTCATGTAGCTTTGCTCTCTGACATGTTGATGTAAAGACTGCATCAGGGCTAGTCCCCAAATTCAATTTCTGAGTTCATTCACATTTACTCCTAATAAATTTAGCTAATTCAATTACTTGTGCTATTTTTAAATGGCAGGCTGAAGTAATTTGCTTAATTCCAAATTTGATTATTCTTTTTATTTAGAGGCAAATTTGTGGAAAATCTATCACATCAGTGCTGTTTGTGGGTGGGTTGCAGGGGGTGGGGGGGTTGGTTAAACCATTAATGAGATTAAATCAATTGGCTTTTAGATACTTTTATTGTTGGTATGCAACAAATTAGACCATTTTGGCACAGGAAGATTTGGCCTTGCCTACATGGACAATCATCTGTGACCCTGTTCTTAAAACTTTCTGTTGATCTTGAGTGCTCTTAGTAAATCTCTGTTAGTGTTTATGAAGTATTTAACTCTCTCTTTTGAGAATTCCCTTATTAGCCTCTGCTAGTCTATCCTATAGCATTTAGATTCGGGGTCAGTGATGATTGCCAAAGAACAGAAGTTAGTGATTAGTTCTGAGGGAGGAGGTAGGCAGAAAAATGAAATTTCTATCAGAATTTCAACAATTTGAAATGTTTGAAAGGGCAGTGCATAGAAACTCCCAGCCCTGTAGGTCATCTTGCTGCTGCTGCTGCTGCTAAGTCGCTTCAGTTGTGTCCGACTCTGTGCGACCCCATAGACGGCAGCCCACCAGGCTCCCCTGTCCCTGGGATTCTCCAGGCAAGAACACTGGAGTGGGTTGCCATTAAAGATTGAATCAATACTGACAGCACTTTTTACCTCCTTTGGACACCACAAGAGTGTTTTGGGCTTTTAAAAGCAGCATTTTACAAAGTAAAAGAAACTGCTAAGGTAAGAAAGGAGAGTCTTTCCTGTAAGAGTTTGGATTATTTTCCAGTCTTAAAACATCTTAGGAATAATGGCATAGGAGTTAAAAATTCTCATTAAGGGTATGCATGGGTATGGTTTAGATTAACAAAATCTGTGACTTAAATGGCTAATTTTCATTAGAACCTGATGGTGTGATGACAGCCAAGATAAGGATGACCTTGAAGGCAAACTTGTATGTACGTTGCCTTTTGAGTATCCTTTCACCTATAAAAGAAACTCTTTTTTTTTTTTTTACTGTTTCCAGATCTTTCATTTTTCTATGCTTTTGAATTGACAGTAAAAAATGTCACTTAGGATGCAAAATCTTCTTAAAAAAGAAATCATAGCTATGTACTTGGCTTCTGGGGTAGAAAGATAATAATGATACCCTTACCAGTGGTGGAAATAGTTGTGATGGCAGTTAACACAGAGCACTTGCTACATGCCAAACACCCCAAAAAGAAATTTCAGCTGGCTATGGAGCTGACTTTGAAGCCTCTCACAAAGTTTGGGCTTGGCTGGGCTGAAGTTGTCACTCAGGTTGAGAAGGAAGAGAAAACAAACGGAAACCACCATAAGTGAAGAGTGGCAGTAGACACACAGGCCAGCCCATTCCCACCACTTTACAGACATGCTCATATTTTATTCTTACAACATCCTAGAAGGTAAGTGCTCTAGATCACAAATCCCAACCACAGTCCTGAAATCCAAAAGATTCTGAAGCACAAAAGGGTTTTATTGGTTCTGTTTGGTCAACTCATTTGACTCATTTGACAGCAAGATCTACCCTGAGTTGATGTGAAGCTGATTTACAGTCTTTATTCCAGTTGGTGTGAATATCCAAATATTTCACTGCAGATACAGCATAATTAGAGGGTGTCTGTGCAAACTCAGTGAGCATCTATGTAATATACAGTATGTGAGCATCACGAACTATCATCTTAAAATTCTGACATCTGAAATACTTCTGGCTCAAAGATTTTGGAAAAGGACTGTGAACCTAATTTATAGATGACAAAATTGAGGTTTTGAGAGGAGATTTAGAAAACTTCACAAGGTCAAAGAGCTTTGGTGTACACAGTAATTTCCTCAATAAAACATATGCAGACCAAGCAATTACTGGTGGAACTGGGGGGCAATTGGTGAGGGTGAGGGTCATGTGGGGACAAAGTTAGGGACTTACTTTTGTTTTCTAAACCTTAACCACTGCTCTGACTGTAACCAAAGATTATAAATGGAACAACACAAAACAAACATAATCAACTCCAGTGGCATGATCTGTGATAGCAAGGAGTGGATTATAAATCCTGCTTGAACACTTCAGTAAGCATCACTGCTGGGTCTGGACAGTTTTCATCACTCAATGAGAGCCGTTTCCCTGTAACTTATACTCATTCATCCTAGTTTTAGCATCTGAAGGACAGGGATAAGGAAAGAGATGACTCTGAGTTATTTGATTAAAGTTTTTTTTTTTTTTTTATTTGAAGGATTAGGAAACCTACACAAAATAGCTTCCAGAGTAGGGGTGAAGAGGGGTTCTTAAAAGGATACAGGATCATCTTGGCTAACCTGATTTTGAACTTTCATAAGCTGGAATAACATCAATTGTTTTTGTCTCCATCACTTTCTCTGGGCTTCATTCTCTTATCTCGTCTCCCTAAACATTTGGTTCTTTCTTGTTTTTACAGGCTGGATTCATCCAACAGACTCCAGTAACACTGACTTGCCATTAAGCCAACTCTGATCTTGTAGCCAGTTCCACTGTCCACAGCCATCTGACCAGAGTCTCTTTCTTTGGGTTTTTGAGAAAGGGAATCTTAAACATGTGACCCCTGGCATATTGGTTGGATTCAAGAGAACAGGGTCTTCATATGTAAATACGGCCTCCAAGTTAGCCTTATTCAGCAGGTGTGTGTTTCTGGTCTAAGTGCCGATAGGAAGAGGGGACCAGGGCTAAACCGTGCTCTAAAATTACATGTCCCGTATTTGTGCCAGGCATTCTTCTGGAGACTTTGCCTTCTCTAGCACATTATTATTTTTTTTTTTCCTAGAACAACACAACACAAATTCACTCCTCTTTCACCTTACAGATCTTCAGTTATCTTATCCCACCTAGGTGCTTGCAGGTCTGAAACACCCAATGTTTCTTTCATACAGCAAATTCTCTACCAGCTACTCTCCAGCTGGCCAGTGCTGCAGAAACAGTTAATATAAACTTTAAAAATCATGTTTTAACCCTAAATGGAGCATCTTCAGTTATGACAGAACACATTTATGTTTTCCAATCATGAAAAGTTTCAGATTCTACAAATGATTTCTGAGTAGGTATCAATTCCATTTGTAGACATTTATAGATGATGGCATCCAGTCCCATCACTTCATGGGAAATAGATGGGGAAACAGTGGAAACAGTGTCAGACTTTATTTTTTGGGCTCCAAAATCACTGCAGATGGTGACTGCAGCCATGAAATTAAAAGACGCTTACTCCTTGGAAGGAAAGTTATGACCAACCTAGATAGCATATTCAAAAGCAGAGACATTACTTTGCCAACAAAGGTTCGTCTAGTCAAGGCTATGGTTTTTCCAGTGGTCATGTATGGATGCGAGAGTTGGACTGTGAAGAAGGCTGAGCGCCGAAGAATTGATGCTTTTGAACTATGTTGTTGGAGAAGACCCTTGAGAGTCCCTTGGACTGCAAGGAGATCCAACCAGTCCATTCTGAAGGAGATCAGCCCTGGAATTTCTTTGGAAGGAATGATGCTGAAGCTGAAACTCCAGTACTTTAGCCACCTCATGTGAAGAGTTGACTCATTGGAAAAGACTCTGATGCTGGGAGGGATTGGAGGCAGGAGGAGAAGGGGACGACAGAGGATGAGATGGCTGGATGGCATCACTGACTCTATGGACGTGAGTCTGGGTGAACTCCGGGAGTTGGTGATGGACAGGGAGGCCTGGTGTGCTGCGATTCATGGGGTCGCAAAGAGTTGGACACGACTGAGTGACTGAACTGAACTGATAGATGATCGTTGGGCTTCCCTGTTGGCCCAGATGATAAAGAATCCACCTGCAATGCAGTGTACCTGAGTTCAATTCCTGGGTTGGAAAGATCCCCTGGAAGAAGGCATGACAACTCACTCCAGTATTTTTGCCTGGAGAATCCCCATGGACAGAGAAGCCTGGCAGGCTACAGTCTATGTGGTTGCAAAGAGTCAGACATGACTGAGCAACTAAGCACAGCATAGATGATCTTTACAATGTTTTACATTCATTTTTTAAAAAATAATAAAATTTCTGATGTATTATGACAAAATACAAGTGAACTATTTTATAATAAGAAAAAAATCCTCAAAGTCTATTTTTATTCTCTCTTGCTTAGACCACATTCAAGACATCTGCATTACCACAAAAAAAGATCACAATAAAAAATGTATATTTTGCTTTAACTTTTTGAATGGGTCACAGGCAGGTGCTTGCTATTACTGAGGCTTTGCTACTTCTGGGTCATATACAGAAGCTTATGTGAAAACAAAAATGATTGTTTTGGTGTCATCTTACTCTGGCTTACTCTAGAGGTGAATGAAGTCTTAAGAACAGAAAAAAAATAAATAATCGCTTAAATGGCCTTGAAAACCTATCTCAAAGGGCTTGCAATTTGTTACCAGGTGTTCTCTTGGCTCTCTTGGTAAAAGCTTTTCTCTCATTCACTTGTTTATTCCTCCAAAGCTTAGTTTGTCATTTAAATCAAAATGATTTAGATGAAGTACTTGATCCGTGAGAACAAATTTACACGTTTTCTCCTGCACAGAATATCTTATTTTTTAAGGTGATAAACTTAAAAATATGTTCAGTTCAATACCTGTGCTTCTCATTTCTCTTTCTAAATGATAGCACGATGTTATGTCATCTGCTGGTAAATCACTGCAGCATTTCATTCCAGAGGTGACAGGATTTTTAATGGTCCAGAAAATGACAACACGTATATCAATCCCTGCGCATCTCACCTGCACTCAGGTACAAGGCAGTGTGGCCTCTTCACTGGCTTTTCTCCTCTTTTCCCTAATGAGTCTGGAAGGAACTGTTTTGGGTTTCTTTGCTTAAGATTCCTATTGTCTTGCTTTAAGGAGCCAAAAGAGATGAAAGGTCAAAATTACAATAAGTATATTTACTTATGCATGTGTGAGACTTGGCAGATTATGCTGTGAGTTAGCAATTATTACCTAGTAAAAATGGTTATAGTATCGAATTAATGTGGATTGAAGAAACTCTGTAGCATATAAGGCCAGTACAAAATACTTCTCATAAATGTAACATGTTCAATTTAATTTTTAAACATTTTTGGAGTTAACATGACTACCTGTCAAGGTACCTGGAATTGGGGAAGTTGGTGATGTTGCTTGATTCAGCAAGAATCCTCTTGTGTGTTGAACTATCAAAACGTCCTTGCAACTAAAGCCATATTTAATACCATACTATATTTGCCTGATCAATAGCAGGGATCAGTCAAGTTTAAGTGCCCTATATTGATGAATATTTTATAAAGAAAAGGATTCGATAGGAGACATTCATGTTCTGTGTGTAGATATGACCAAGAAAATATTATGAAAAGTTGAGAGAGAGAGAAAAGTACAGAGAAGTCTGCTATCTTTCCTCAGTTATTCCGTATCCACAAATTTCATAAACGTAAAAAAAGAGAATGTGTTCTTGCATGCATTGTCCACTTTAAATAGAAAAAATATAGGGAACAACATATGATATATTCAATAACAGGGGATGAAAAAATAGGTTCTGTTATATCCACATAATGGGAAAATATGGAGTAAGAAAAACATGATGATGTAAAAAATATTTAATGGTATGATTTAGTAAGTGATGAAAATAGGTTTGTAGAGTATTATGTTATATTTTAGCATTTTAGTAGAGACAATATATGTACTCTATAATTTTTATACATGAGTATATGTGTAAGTGCAATTATAAAGAGATATTTTCTAAAATGTTAACAGTGGAGATCTCTGGATGATGAGATTATCAGTGATGGCTCCTTTCTTTTTGTTTCTGGTATTTATATTTTACAAAAGGAGAATGACATACTACTTGTGTAAATAAGTTGAAAAAATTAAAATCAGGAACAAAGCAATAAATGCATTATGATCAAACAAAGGAAGGACACAAACCAAAATGCTAATCATGGTTATTCCTAGGAAATGGATCATGAATGCTTTTATTTTTCTCTTTCACTAGTTTATGTTATCAAAGTTCTCCAAAATAAATATACATCAGCCTAGAAAAAAAGTGAAAGAAGATGTGGGTAGTCTGTATTTCTCTGTTCTCAGTGACCTAAATTAGCAACCCATGATAATTATAAAAATAATAAGCAGGATTAACTGTAAGATGTAATAAGAAATTTGCTTACAGGATATCAATTACCACAGGAAGAAACATTTCAGCACTTGCTTTGGAGCTAAGCCTTCCCTGAATTCTCAAATAACAAAAGATAGTTTCTTTTTTTAATGTGACTTTAACTTCTCGAGCCATGGTTCGCACACCCATGACTCATGTGGTCTCACGTTGGGAGAAAAACTGATATGAGTTATGTGAGATGAAAGCTAAAAAGAAAACAAGGTATAGCTATTGACCTTGAGGAGGTTACACTTTGTTGAGGCAAAATTTGACTACAGTAATGATTAGGGTTTTATATGTGGCTTATGGAAATTAGTTGTGTTAGGAGGGCATAATTAGACAGCATTTCAAAGTAACAACTAAACAAGGACATATAAATATAGCAAAGACCAGAGCGAGGAAGAGAGGAGGGTCCCATGCTACCTTAAGGAGACTCACTGCACTGCTTAAATCCATTGTAAGAGAGTCAGTCAACTTTCGCTGACTTAATGTCATACCCAAGAGAATAAGAGATGGGATGTGATTAGGTTCAGAACCATAGAAAATATGCCAAGATTCACACTAATGTGAATGCACTTCTTTCCTCTATAAAATAAACATTTGCTGAATACCACCTTTCATCACTTTTAATCTGGAAACTTGAGGCAATATGCCAACTAAAACAATAAGAACTTCCCTGGTGGTTCAGATGGTAAAAAAATCTGTTTGCAATGCAGAAGACCCAAGTTTGATCCCTAGGTCAGGAAGATCCCCTGGAGAAGGGAATGGCAACACACCCCAGTATTCCTGCCTGAAGAATTTCAGGAGGAGCCTGGCAGGCTACAGTCTATGGCGTTGCAAAGCATCAGACATGACTGAGCCACTAACACTTTCATTTTCATCACTATCACAGATTCATTTCACTTATGCTTTCACTTAAAGAATTTTTTAAAAATTAGTCCAAAAATAATAATGGATAAATGCAGAACTGAATTCTGGAATGAATATATAGCAAAAACCAGAGCAAGGAAGAGAGGAGGGCCCCATGCTACCTTAAGCAAAATTAAGCAAAATTTAATTGAGTGACTACTAGGTGCTCACATGGTCCTAGGCTCTGATAGAACAAAGTGTCTAGCCTTGTAGAGCTTACATTCTAGTGCGTTATGTGGTAAGGTGTGTATGAAAACAAAGATGTCTTTATGGTATATGCTTTCTGTGATAAGTACAATGGAAGAAATGAGATAGGATGAGGAGAATGATATCATGATGGGAATCAGGAATATGATCATCTGGAGCGGTGATTTTAAGCAGAGATCTGAAGAAAATGAGGAACAAGATGATCAGATATCTTAGAGTATTCTAAGCAGGGGGAACAGCAAGAAAGAGGTCCCGGAGATGGAGGGGTGCTTCATGGGTTCCAGGAATGCTAATGTGATAGGAGTGAGTGACTAAGGGATAAAAAAACAGGAGATGATTCAGGAGGTGAGGAGAATAGAATTGGCCTTCATGCTAAAGGGTTACGAAGGCCTTAGATGTTAAGCAGAAGAATGACTGGATCTGACTTGGATTTCAGGAGGGTTGCTCTAGGTATTACGCGGTGGGTAGACAGTAACGAATACAAGGGTGAAGACAAGACTCGGGGAGGAAATCCAGTTAGGAGGCTTTTATAAAGTTCTGGACAAGAAATGTTGAAAGCCTAGACCAAGGCAGTAACAGGGAGGAAAGTGAGAAGAGGTTGGAATCTGGATAGGTTTGGGGGATTTGCCAGTATATGTGGGATGTTAGAGGGGCTTCTCTGGAGAAGGCAATGGCACCCCACTCCAGTACTCTTGCCTGGAAAATCCCATGGACAGAGGAGCCTGGTAGGCTACAGTCCATGGAGTTGCTAAGAGTCAGACACGACTGAGTGACTTCACTTTCACTTTTCACTTTCATGCATTGGAGAAGGAAATGGCAACCCACTCCAGTGTTCTTGCCTGGAGAATCCCAGGGACAGGGGAGCCTGGTGGGCTGCCGTCTCTGGGGTTGCACAGAGTCGGACACGACTGAAGTGACTTAGCAGCAGCAGCAGTAGAGGGGCTTCTCAGGTGGCACTAGTGGTAAAGAACCTGCCTGTCAATGCAGGAGACTTAAGAGATACAGGTTTGATCCCTAGGTCAGGAAGACTCTCTGGAGAAGGAAATGGCAACCCACCCCAGTATTCCTGCCTGGAGAATGCCATGGACAGAGAAGCCTGGTGGGCTATGGTGCATAGAGTTGAACAAGACTGAAGTGACTGATACACTGGCATGTGGGATGTTAGAAAGAGTCAGGAGTGCCTAGAAGGGTATTGGTCTAAGCAACTGAAAACTTGGGCTGCCAGGTACTCAGGTGAGTTGGGGAGAAAGAAATTTTGTGTGACTTCTTAAAATGAAGCTAAAGACTTTAAAGGCATTTCCCAGTTTGTAACAACTGGGTTGCTCTCTAAAGTTCACATTCAAGGGTACTGTTCTTAGACTCTGGCAAGAGGGGTCCTTGCCCAAGGCTCTGCTCTGGTTTTCCTTCAGAGAAAACCCTACCCTTCCCCATGGGGTAGGTGGTCCATGAAACCAAGGGGATATACCCATCCAGAGTCCACCCTTCTTCTAGAATATGCTCCAGGTAACCAGAACTCCCCAATTCTCTGCTCAGTGGCCCCAAGCCCACTATCAGGGCTGGTGTGAGCTTCTTCCCATGGCCCCATCTGGAGCAGACCACACTCTGGTAACACCTCTCTAAACTACTGGTTCATGTTTGCAAGGTGTTTGGACAGAACTGGGTCTCCACATAAGTAGCCATGAGCTCCTCAAGATGCAGCTAGAGTCTGGGATGAGAAGAAGGGGTCAGGAAAGCGGGCTGATTGCCACAAGTTGGGGCACAGTTTGCTCTTCTTGCCCTACCAGCTTAGAACTCAGAGTCAGCTTCCGAGATTATAATGGTATAGAAACAGAACTGATTTTCTTAACAGTCCATGAACTTGATTTAAAATACAAATTTCAATATTTTTACTGCATATGCATGCCACTATGCAGGTGTGGGAAAATTACAAATACTATTAAATAGGGTCCTTGTCTTTAAAGGTGTTCCTGGGTCAGTCCTCTGTCTTACCAGACATTGTGAAGCCTCCTGTCTTGGGAAACACCCTGAGCATGTTAACACCTCCATGTAATAATTGCCTGACTTCCTTCTCTGGTTCTCTCACCAGCCTGTGATCTCCTGAAGGGCAAGAAGTATGCTTTAGCCCTCTTTAACTCCGTGGAATATGACAGAATGACAAGCTGATAGGTAATGTTTACAGGGGAAAGGAAGGGCAGGCAGGGCAGGAAAGAATATAGGAAAGAAACAACCTGATTATCAAAAACCTAGTAGAAGAGATTAGACAGTATAGTGTCTAATTCTAGGGCAGCTCAGCAGTGAACATGGCCCTTTAATGCTTCCTACTGGAGTGGTTCAGTGGCCAGACCACACAACTGACCTAGGATGAGTCAGTTAACCTGCCTGTGCTGGTCCTCCATCTGTAAAATGGGGCTCATCCTACCTCACAGGGGTGTCAAGAGGATACATGAGATAATATATGCAGAAACTCTTTTACTTTTTTAGAAGAAAGACACTATATAAACCTAAGGTATTATTATCATTCATTTTAACTTCGGAATAGCATCATCCTGTCATTTTTGATTCCATAATTACAATACATCAGGTAAGCATGGATTTAAAATCAAGGGAGCACTGTACAATGAAGGGAGACATGAAAACTTTGTCACATGAGAACAGCCCTGACAACTTCTAAAGTGCCTTAGGGCTGCATCTATTTCCATATTAATGTAAGCCACATACATCATTAAAGAGAAATGCAAACGCGTAGTAGCGGCTAGACTGTATCTCTCATTTGACAGATACACAAAAATCATCTGTTCTGGCTTTGTAGGAATGACTAACCACTAGCAACAAGCTTTCCTTCTTGAGACAAGGAAGTGAAAGTGCTTTTCGTTTAAAGCTGTGAACCACTACTGCCCGGCTGGGACAATCAGAGTTCCCTGATTCTAAAGCAAAATTTGAAATCTCGCAATACTTAACATCTAGTTTCCTTTTAGATAACCATGCAGCCTGGTCTTGAAGGTTTTTTTTTTTTTTAATATGGCAATTCTTAGAAGCTCTAAATTCTAGATATTGCAAGTTTAATACCTTTTTATAAAGAAAATATTTTATTTTTATTTTTTTATTTTGGATGTGGACCATTTTTAAAATCTTTATTGAGTTTGTTTCAAATATTGCTTCTATTTTGTATTTGGGTTTTTGGTCACCAGGCATATGGGATCTTAACTCCCCAACCAGGGGTCAAACATTCACCCCCTGCATTGAAAGTGAAGTCTTAACTACTGGACAACCATGGGAATCCCTAAAGAAAATATTTTAGACAGGTTTGATCAACAATTTTTTTTTTTAATCTTTGTTTGCCTTTGTCCCTATAAATGGGCTTCCCTGGTGGCTCAGACAGTAAAGAATCTGCCTACATTGCAGGAGACCTGGGTCCCCACAAAAGCCCAAATATTTCTGTTAAGTGGGATAAAAGGAAGCTCTCTAGTGTAACAATTGGGAGACCTTAGTTTTACATTGAGTGATGTCAGCCTTATTTCCCCATTATGTCAAAAGCTAGGATGGGACTGAAGTCCTGCAGTCCTCTGGCTTGGTCAACAGAAAAAGACAATACCCTGTTTAAGACATATGGGTTGATGGTGTAGGGACTAGAAGAAAGACAACCTTTCCAGCTACCTTTCAGTCCTTCCCTGCACCATCCCTACTCAACTGTGCTTTGTGTGTCTGAAATTATGCTTGGAATGACCATCAACTTAAATGATATAGGAGAAGATGTCAATCGCTTCTTGCCCTGGTGGAAACCAAGGAGTATGATACAGCTTTAATTAACAAGGAGATGTCATTGTTTCGGCTGGAGATCAAGGTATAGACCCCGAGGTACCATTTTGGCATTCATTGCAGAGACTGTACAGTAAGGCCACCTCTGATATTACTTAGGCAAGACAGTGATGCTGAGCTAAAGTATATGTGGGAAGTGAGGTGAGAGAACTCCTCAGAAGTCAATGTCTTCACAAGGACTCTTGGTACCTGCTCTGCTCTGTGAGTCAAGCCCAAGACGCTACAATTGGCCCCTGTCATGCTTCTGTCTCTTTCTGCTGAACCCTGTGGGTCAGAGGCCACCTGTTCTTGAATTCAAGCACTGGATATATAATGTGTATTGAGCATCTTGCCATCAGAGCTCCAGTGGATCAGGAACAAATGTTTCCCTTGGCCTAATTGATGGGGGAAAAGTTATTCCACAGTGAGTCTGCTGAAGATATATATGGAGCAGAAAGCATGTGGATTTTATCCTTCAGTTTCCTCCCTTATTTTATTTACAAAATTCAGCAACAGGGTTCCCAGGTGGTAAAGAATCTGCTGGCCAAGGCAGGAGCTGCAGGAGACGCAGGTTTGATCCCTGGGTCAGGAAGATCCTTTGGAGGTGAAAATGGCAATCCACTCAAGTATTCTTGCCTGGAAAATTCCACGGACAGAGGAGCCTGGTAGGCTACAGTTCATGAGGTCACAAAGAGTTGGACACAACTGAGCTTGCAAACAAGGAATGACTAGCTTTGCATTTTAAAGGGGGGGATAATGGGGGAATTGATGCTTATTTGGATTTCTTTTATAGATGACCTCATAAACTGCTCTTGATTAGAAAATGGTATTAGTAATAGATCAGGGTAAAAAAAAAAAATCTGACGGTACAGTCTAAGTATTCTCCACTGATCTAGATATGAGATCCATTAAACTCATTACATGCCAGACATGGTGAAAGGAATGTTTACAAGCATTTTTTCACTCACTTCTTGTAATCTTGTGCTGTAGCCTCCATGATAGGTATGAAAACTCAGATGAGGAGTTCATAAATTCCACAAAAGGGATTGGAAAGTAGGACTTTTGATTAAGGAAAATTTCTCCAGCAACTGGAGACCAGGTAGGATGGGGTGGTAAGGAGGGGAAGAGGCTTAAATCCTAAATGAAACCCAAATATATCTCGACGGCCTTGAGATCAGTCTCTATCCATTGATGCATTGCCCAGGACAACATACATCTGATCTCATTAGTCTTGACAAAGAGTCTAAATCTTTATATTTGGTTTTCTTGAAAGAGCTGTGCGTGCTAAGTTGCTTCTGTCATGTCTGACTCTGTACAACCCTATGGACTGTAGCCCACCAGGCTTCTCTGTCCATGGGGATTCTCCAGGCAAGAATACTAGAGTGGGTTGCCCTGACCTCTTCCAGGATATCTTCCCAACCCAGGGATCGAACTTGCATCTCTTACATCTCCTGCATTGGCAGGAGAGTTGTTGACCACTAACACCAGCTGGAAGCCCGAAAGAGCTGTATATGAGCTTAAATAGCACATGACACAGTGAAACATCCTAAAATTCCTAAGGACACATCCATCTGCTAAGAGACTCCACAGTAGCTGCTCTGACACAGAAGGTTCTTTTTGCATGTGTTTATCTGTCTATGTCAGTTTCTCTATGTGTGCATTTCTTTGTGTCTGTATGACTTTCTTCCTTTCTCTGATTCCACCATCATGCCACTTGCCCCTCCTGTTTCCCCACCCTGCCATTCCATTCATGTAATCCACTCCAGCTCATGACCCCCGGCTTCCTGCAGAGCCTCCCCCAGGGAAGTCTTATGAACGCTATTAATCTCGTGGAGAAAAGGCCCTGGAATTTTAGTGAATCAAACTCTCCATCTCATTATATAGGTTAATAAGCTCCTAGAGCATGTTCAGATCCTATGAAATATTAACGACCTGACACAGAAGTTGTAGGCTGAGGATATCTGATGCTTCGAGCAGTAGGAGCCTTTGCCAATTGAATCCATCAGAAATTAAAGCAAAGCATTTTTAAATGTATAATAAAAATCAGTGGGAAAATATTTGATTACTAAATGTCTGATATAGGAAGCAAGTTGTGGACAGAACATGCATTGCCACTTAAAAAAAAAAGATAGATGTCTAAATATACACGTAAGCTTCTTCCTAGGGAATAAATGGCGTGTGTTGGTTATACAGAACAAAACAGAAAGTCAAACTGGAAGTCAAGTAGTAAGTTGTAAGGTTAACGTTTAGTGACAGCCGGTCTTTGCAGTGTCTGATAGGCAGTAGGTAATATAAATAGCAATTACCTTCCAGTTCAGATTTTGGTAGAAATCAGGTATCTTTTTGAGAGTGCAGCTCTAAAGCAAGGCTCCCACAGAAGCTTTCAAACAATAGAGAGGTTTGAACACAAAACCAAAGTTCTTTTGACACAGATTGTGACAGTATGGGTTCTTTGAATATCAAGGTAGATTTAGTGTTTATACCCCAGTGTCCGGCACCAACCTCTTAAGTTAAAAATAGCAACCCTGAGCACTGAAGAAATCAAAGAGTGTCTCTCTTTTCTTAAGGGGCTTTTCTTTTCTTCTTTTTTAATTCTTCTTTTTAACTCGATTGCTGCAGTATTGCCATCTGAGGAGGGATACCTTGACTGGTCCAAGTAGCATAAGACAGAAGCTGAAGCTTTCTGGCAAATTCAAAACTATGCAATCTATTTACCAGTGTACCATCACTTTGCCCAGATAAGCCCTCCACAGCCAGGTATCCTCCCGACTTAAAGATTCCTGAAAGAATTCCCCAAAGGACTTTCCTGGCCAAGGTTTTTCAGAGTCAAGGTCAAAAGTCACCGGTTTCCTGCCATTTACATAGCCTCTCTGTCAAGTCAAAATTCTTACTTTTAGGGGAATAATTTGAAGACTTTCATGACTATGCAGGCTCCCTGTACATTTGAGAAGATCCAAGATTGTTAGATATTAACAATATCTTTCTTCTTATGCAGATTTTAGAAAATGACTGAGTTCTAGAATAAAAAGTTTCAAGAAAAGATGACAATAAATTACAGTACCTCAAGCAGATTATTAAGCCATCAGCTTAATAATCCTGGAGCTCTAGATCCCCAGGTCAGGGAAAAATAGTCATGACACTCTAAACTCCTAATGGCAGGGTCCATAGTTCATAGGCTGACTCCATGATCTATGTTTGCAGGTAGGGAGAGCCATGTAACACAGCACTATGCAATGAAATACAGGTGGAAGTATCATGGGCAATGCTAGAAGGTCTGAAAGATTCTTCTTTCTTAATAAAAGACAGTATAACTTGCATCTGCCTTTTGTCCCTGTCATGAATACAGATTCTGTGCCCGGAGACACAGCAACCATTTAGAGACCATGAGGGAAGTTTCAAAACAATGGTAGATATGCCACCTCTGACATCATAGAACCAACACCAGCAGCTATCTCCTTCCAGGTACTTTATTAGGTAATAAGCGAAAGATGCTGTTTTCATTAAAAGAAAAAAAGTCATAACTATATGCGGTGATGGTTGTTAACTTACTCTGGTAATCATTTAGAAATATGTATGTCCCATCATTTTATTGTACACCTAAAACTAATACAGTGTTATATGTCAGTTATATCTCAATAATATATAAAAGATACATATATATTTTTCTAAGAAAAAGCAAGAAAATAATCCCTATTTATCTGATCTACTCTGTGATGGTTTTCTACTTCTTGATCCAAACTCATTCCTAGAATGGATACAGTGCTCTGCCTAATACTTAGCAAGATGCATTACAAGCAGCAACTTGGAGTGAAAACACAGGAAACTAGCTTAATAACAATCATTCTAAAGCATCCTACCTCCACATCAGTTCGCTTCCTGAACTTTAGAACCTCGTACCACACTACCTGGGATTCCCAGGTGGCACAGTGTTTAAGAATCTGCCTGCTGATGCAGGAGCCGCAGAAGACTCGTGTTCAACCCCCGGTCAGGAAGATCCCCCAGAGAGGGAAATGACAACCCATTCCAGTATTCTTTCCTGGGAAACCCCCTGAATAAGAGGATCCTGGCAGGCTACAGTCCACAGAGTGGCAAAGAGTCAGACGTGACTAAGCACGTATGCACCAGGTAACCAGGTAACCAGGTAACCGCCACACTACCTACAGGGTATCACTCAGCACATCAAACTCTTTTTGCACCAAACAGAATCCTTTTTGTCCTTAAATCTGCCCCTTTGGGTTTCTAGTTTCAATTAACGGCGCCATAGTCCCCCAACTGTTGTACCACACTCAACTGTGCTCACCACACTCAGTTGGGCTTAAGCAGAGCTTTAAGGTCTTCATCAGAGACCAATAACCCTTCCAGAGTATTTTCTTTTTAAATCTGGAGACCAGTCACACAATAAGCTGAGAAAAAATCTAGTGACTTGTGTGACTTGTGGTTCTCTCATATCCCAGACTCAAGCATCAAAAAGAAGAAAGGAAGAAGGAAGCATCCACCCCATGCTGTCTGGCTCACCCTGGTACCACCGCCCCCTTGGCTTCAGTAAGAGGAATCCTGGAGAGGGCAGGGAAGATGGGAGAAAATTATTTCTCAACAAGGAGCTATGTGGGGACCCAAATATTAAATATATGTTGTTGTGCTTTGTTTTATTCCAAAGTACACAGCTTAATTCTATGCACAAAGGACATTCACATAAGTCCCTCCCTAATTAGGACTCATCATTTGGAAGTGGTTGAGACCCAGTTCCTACCAGCTATTGCAAATAAGGAAAATGCTTTGGTTCACCTAAACGATTCATGACAAAGGTGGGAGTAGAGCCGGCCCTAGGGCTGACTGGAACCAGGCATCAACATACACAGAACAGGCTCTCCAGGCCCCTTCATTCTCTCAGGGCAGCAAGACTGCTTCACACCACAACTCTGGGCCACCAACTTCTCAACTCAAGCCTGGAGAGGGAAGGGAGGCTCTCACCCCACCGCAGTTCAATCAAATCCCAAGAAAAAGGCAGTAGGAGTTTTCTGGGGTCTTTGAGGGCAATCTCTGTGCTCATAAAGAACTCTTTGCAACTACTTGGTTTCTAAGATATTCAATACACTGAAGGAATGAAGTATTTTTTCTTTAATCTTTTAAGTTCAAACTATACATCTTATTATTCTATCTATAAGTCTAATAAATTTTTAAGGGGTACTTTACAGTTTTGGCAGTTAAGTTCCTTTAAACGGTCTAAACCGCATTTAAGAATGTGATAGATACGATTTTCTTTTTAAGTACTTCAAATGCTCGGCTAACAAGCAAAACTTTCCCAAGGACCTAAGCAGTTCTTATAAATCTAATAAATTAAAGTTTTAAATATCATGACCCTAAAGTTCTCTTAAATCTTCCAATACTGTTTACAAACTCAGCCAACTTCTCTTGGCAATTCCAACTTTAAAGCGTTAGTCCGAAGTCAACCACTTAATTAGAAATTTAAACTAGAATCACATGGCTAATTACAAGGGTGAATAGGCCAGACTCTTACTCTTAAACATTAAAAACACTTCACAGATATTGAAGTTCTATTAGCAGACATATTGGGATTGTCTTAAATTCAACACAGAAATGTCAAAAGTGTGGATTTTACTTACTTCATCTTCTCTGTAGGTAATTCTGAAAATGTCCAAGGTTGGGAACCACTTACCCGATAAGGAAGCAGTTTTATAATTCCTGGCAAGTCAGAGTTACCTTCTCACCGGTTGGTCTTTCTCATTAATGAGAGGTTTAAGTCCATAATGAGTTTAGAAGCTAGAAACTATGAGTCCTTGCTTTCCTTTCTCAAAGTCAGTGATCCAGGGATGGTAAACCCAGGCCCCACAGATGGGATCCATTTGGCTAACAGAGACTCCTGAGGAGAGCTAAATGCTTACTTAATTCATTTGTAAATTTCTTCACCTGTTTTCACCAGATTTGAATCCAGGGATTCAGTAATCTCTCACCTAGACTGCTTCATCCCTTGAATGGATTCAGCTAATCTATGTAGGATTTAATTTCTGTCATGCCTGCTGATGGACTATAGCTGGGAAGGCCATTTAACAACAGGAAGAAGGAGAGTTTTGGCTGATTTGGTCCCATGCTCATCCACTGAGCTTCTTTTACTTTCATGGCTGCAATCACCATCTGCAGTGATTTGGGAGCCCAGAAAAATAAAGTCAGCCACTGTTTCCTCATCTATTTGCCATGAAATGATGGGACCGGATGCCATGATCTTAGTTTTCTGAATGTTGATCTTTAAGCCAACTTTTTCACTCTCCTCTTTCACTTTCATCAAGAGGCTCTTTAATTCTTCTTCATTTTCTGTCATAAGGCTGGTGTCATCTGCATATCTGAGGTTACTGATATATCTCCTGGCAATCTTGATTCCAGCTTGTGCTTCCTCCAGCCCAGCGTTTCTCATGATATACTCTGCATATAAGTTAAATAAGCAGGGTGACAATATACAGCCTTGACATACTTTTCCTATTTGGAACCAGTCTGTTGTTCCTTGTCCAATTCTAACTGTTGCTTTCTGACCTGCATACAGATTTCTCAGGTGGCAGGTCAGTGGTCTGGTATTCCCATCTCTTTCAGAATTTTCCACAGTTTATTGTGATCCACACAGTCAAAGGCTTTGGCATAGTCAATAAAGCAGAAATAGATGTTTTTCTGGAACTCTCTTGCTTTTTCCATGATCCAGCAGATGCTGGCAATTTGATCTCTGGTTCCTCTGCCTTTTCTAAAACCAGCTTGAACATCAGGAAGTTCATGGTTCACATATTGCTGAAGCCTGGCTTGGAGAATTTTGAGCATTACTTTACTAGCGTGTGAGATGAGTGCAATTGTGTGGTAGTTTGAGCATTCTTTGGCATTGCCTTTCTTTGGGATTGGAATGAAAACTGACCTTTTCCAGTCCTGTGGCCACTGCTGAGTTTTCCACATATCCTGGCATATTGAGTACAGCACTTTCACAGCATCATCTTTCAGGATTTGAAATAGCTCAACTGGAATTCCATCACCTCCACTAGCTTTGTTCGTAGTGATGCTTCCTAAGGCCCACTTGCCTTCACATTCCAGGATGTCTGGCTCTAGGTGAGTGATCACACCATCATGATTATCTGGGTCATGAAGATCTTTTTTGTACAGTTCTTCTGTGTATTCTTGCCACCTCTTCTTAATACCTTCTGCTTCTGTTAGGTCCATACCATTTCTGTCCTTTATTGAGCCCATCTTTGCATGAAATGTTTCCTTCGTATCTCTAATTTTCTTGAAGAGATCTCTAGTCTTTCCCTTTCTATTGTTATGCTCTATTTCTTTGCATTGATCACTGAAGAAGTCTTCTTATCTCTCCTTGCTATTCTTTGGAACTCTGCATTCAATTGGGTATATCTTTCCTTTTCCTCTTTGCTTTTCACTTCCCTTCTTTTCACAGCTATTTGTAAGGCCTCCTCAGACAGCCAGTTTGCTTTTTTTGCATTTCTTTTCCATGGGGATGGTCTTGATCCCTGTCTTCTGTACAATGTCATGAACCTCCGTCCATAGTTCATCAGGCAATCTGTCTATCAGATCTAGTCCCTTAAATCTATTTCTCACTTCTACTGTATAGTCATAAAGGATTTGATTTAGGTCATACCTGAATGGTCTAGTGGTTTTCTCCACTTTCTTCAGTTTCAGTCTGAATTTGGCAATAAGAGGTTCATGATCTGAGCCACAGTCAGCTCCCGGTCTTGTTTTTGCTGACTGTATAGAGCTTCTCCATCTTTGGCTGCAAAGAATATAATCAATCTGATTTCAGTGTTGACCATCTGGTGATGTCCATGTGTAGTCTTCTCTTGTGTTGTTGGAAGAGGGTGTTTGCTATGACCAGTGTGTTCTTGGCAGAACTCGATTAGCCTTTGCCCTGCTTCATTCTGTACTCCAAGGCCAAATTTGCCTGTTAATTAAAAGACAGTTACTCCTTGGAAGGAAAGTTATGACCGACCTAGACAGTATATTAAAAAGCAGAGACATTACTTTGCCAACAAAAGTCCATCTGGTTAAGGCTTTTCCAGTAGTCATGTATGGATGTGAGAGTTGGACTAGAAAGCTGAGCACAGAAGAACTGATGCTCTTGAACTGTGGTGTTGGAGAAGACTCTTGAGAGTCCCTTGGACTACAAGGAGATCCAACCAGTACATCCTAAAGGAGATCAGTCCTGGGTGTTCATGGAAGGACTGATGTTGAAGCTAAAACTCCAATACTTTGGCCACCTGATGCAAAAAGCTGATTCATTGGAAAAGACCCTGATGCTGGGAAAGATTGAGGGCAGGAGGAGAAGGGGACGACAGAGGAGGAGATGGTTGGAAGGCATCACCGACACAATGGACGTGAGTTTGGGTGGACTCCAGGAGTTGGTGATGGACAGGGAGGCCTGGCATGCTGCGGTTCATGGGGTCACAAAGAGTTGGACATGACTGAGCGATTGAACTGAACTGAACTGAACATCCACTGAGCCAAGTGCGCTGAACATCTTTTTAAGCAGAGAGGGTAGGGAAAGAGGAGAGAGTAGTGAAATCACTGCTTATGGAACCCCAAGCAGCTCCTGCAATGGTTCCCCCTCCACCTACCCTACTCACCTGTTCCCCAAAGTATCTTCCACTCTGCAAGAAGTGTTAATTTTCTCAGAATCAGACCTAGATTGCCTGCTCCTCTCTGAAATCCTCTCATTGACCTTGATCATCAACGCTTGTGGATTTCGACCAAGAGCCATCAGTGGCACCCAAGGCCTCCATTGACATGGCTGCTGGGTCCCTTTTCAGCCTCATCTCTTGCCATGTTTCCTGCCATTTCTTATCTTTTAATCCTTCTGATAGATACAAATTATTATATTACCTATAATTTACTAATTTGGGCTTCCCTGGTGGCTCAGTACTAAAGAATCTGCCTGCCAATGCAGGAGACATTCCCAGACTGGTAAAATTCCCTAGAGAAGGAAATGGCAACCCACCCCAGTATTCTTGCCTGGGAAATCTCACAGACAGGGGAGTCTGGCAGGCTACAGTCCATGGACTTGCAAAGAGTTGGACACAACTTAGCGACTAAACAATAACAACAATTTACTGATTTATAAGGCTCTACAAAGGCTATGAGCTTTTATGTCTTTCTTCTTCATATACTCCAGTCCCTCCACCTACAAACCCAGCTCTTCCTGCCAAGTTTGCTATTAAACTTCCATTCACACTCCAGGACTCATTCCCTTGACACCTCTCTGGGTCTTCAGGGGCCCACAGCATTTCCATGCTCCATTATAACACTCATCACAATACTGGCAATTATTCGTCAGCATATCAACTTGCTAATTAGACCACCCATTCTTTAAACACAGGAATATATCTTATTTTTCTTTGTATCACTAGCAACTTCCACAATATCTTATATATAGGTGATCACAATCGAGAGACCTCCATTGTGAAGCCTCTGGAACTAATTTAATTGTGAAATGTGAGAAAAATAATACATGTTATCAGTTCAGTTCAGCCGCACAGTTGTGTCTGACTTTTTGTGACCCCATGGACTGCAGCACACCAGGCTTCCCTGTCCCTTACTATCTCCCAAAGTTTGCTCAAACTCATATCCATTGAGTTGGCGATGCCATGGATCCAACCATTCTCATCCTCTGTCACCCCCTTCTCCTCCTGCCCTCCATCTTTCTCAGCATCAGGTCTTTTCCAGTGAGTCATCTCTTTGCATCAGGTGGCCAAAGTATTGAGGTTTCAGCTTCAGCATCAGTTCTTCCAATGAATATTCAGGGTTGATTCCTTTACAATTGACTGGCTTGATCTCCTTGCAGAGTAAGAGATTCTCAAGAGTCTTCTCCAGCACCACAGTTCGAAAGCATCAATTCTGCATTGCTCAGCCTTCTTTATCGTCCATGTTTTACTGCACAACCAAAGCTCATGACTCCCTATATGTGTGCTTGCAAGACAGAAGAAGAGAATTTAGGAACTATAGTTAAATCAATGAATGACCACAGAACCAACAGAAATCCATCAAGGACTTAAGAATTAAAATCCTTAAAGGCACAAGCAAGTTGGGGCATGAAATATTCAATGCCTTTAAATTTTTTTATATAATTTTTTATTTAGATAGGTGGTGCAGCAAACTGACAAAACATTTATTCTGTTAAAAAAATACGCTTAGGAGAAAAATTATACTCGAGTTCCAAATGATGTATCATTTTTAATATAACTTTTATTGAACTATTATTCACTTGAACTATTGAACTATAATTTCAGTAGTTGAACTATTATTCACTGCCTTCATTTGTTTTCACTGAAAGTTGTTGTTTATAAGTTTTCCACAAATGTAAGGCAAATACGGTTTAGCATGGCTAGTAAAATGAATGAACAGAGGTCAGATGTTACATAGTCAGGCCACCCAAGATGACTTTTTTCATGCTCACTGTACATCCCCTGCTTGACCAGGACCTGCTTCTCCTACACCCTGCTCACACGATTGACTTTCCTACATACTGGGCTCTAGCTAGTGATTCTTCTAATCCAAGGGGAGGTGAGGGCCATGCCCCTCTGCTGGTTTCCCTGGTTACTGATGAGCCAACCTGAGGTCAATTCCCCCTATAACTGGTAATTTCCCCTTTCCCTCCCCTCCCCTCACCAGCAAAGACTCTCAGCATGTCCTGTCCCTCATCCACTGCACATGGTGGGGAGTTACTCCAGGAACACACTTCAAATGTGTAAGATTCCCCATGCATTAAACCTTGATGTCTCTGTTGCTGACTCTGGGCTCTTTCTTCAGGTTTAAAGCTGGGCAAGTACAGGCCTTTTAAATCCCATCTAAACAATAAAATTGTTGCTGTTTAGTCACTAAGTCGTGTCTGACTCTTGTGACCTCATGGTCTGTAGCCTCCTAGGCTCCTCTGTCCATGGGATTTTCCAGGCAAGAATACTGGAGTCAGTTGCCATATCATCCTCCAGGGGATCTTCCTGACCCAGGGATCAAACCCGCATCCCTCCTACATTGGCAGGCAGATTCTTTATCACTAAGCCACTTGGGAAGCCAAATAATATTAATAGCAAATACTTAAATGGTGCTTACTACGGGCCAGGTACTATTCATCATATATTAATTAACTTATTCCTAACCAAAATCCCAGAAGATAGGTACTACTAATTTTCCTCCTTTTAAGGAGTGAGAATCTAAGGTAGAGAAAGGTTATGTAATTTGCTTGTGCCTCTAAATAGACGAAGCTTACCAGTTTTAACACTTGGTGCTCTGTCATGAGATGGAACCAAGTAAAAACAAGCCAGGAAATGAAGACAAAAATAGAAAGAATCGATGGGGGAATCCAGGAAAAGAAGCTTCTAAGGAATAAGACCCTTTCACGATGGTATTTATTAATATTGCTTGCCGTCTGTGGTCTTATTTGGATGAACATGGTCAGTTTGGTGAGAGTACTCACACAGGCGCTAATGAGGGAGGACCAGATCTTCCTTAATATTTGACCAGACCCATTTACAGCAGCCCAAGTAGGATAGCTGTCTTCTAGAGGGTTTGCCAAAAGCATCATTAGCAATCCCAACCACTCCCTCCTGAACAGGAGGATTTATATTAGCTTTAACTGAATCAACTTGTTTTAGCTGGGATATGTTACACCAGCAGAGACCAGCTTCCAGCCCATGGTCCCCTTGGCGAAGCATCACTATCTCTCCAAACACTTATCTTGTCATACCATTGCTGCACTGTCACTAAGAGTCCTGCATCTCCTCGCCAGGGTCAGAATAAGAGGGAATGTCAGAGCATGAATGGATCCCTGGTTTCTGACTCTAGCAACTTCTGTCTGTTTCTTTGTTTGAGTCAGTTTTGTAGTTTCTACAGAGCTGAAAGACTGTCACTCAAACTGATCACTCTTTCTGTGGTCAGTCCAAGCTTGTGACACAATTGTTAGCAAGCAAGACAGGAACAGTAAAGTCGCTCTTGGCTCGGCTTCTGGCGTCAGGACTCTTTGGGATGGGTCCCTACGCTTGCGACATCAGTTGGCACCAGGAACTGAAACGTGAGGCAGGGAATTAAGATTTTAGAAAATGAAGAGAGAGCTTGGGGAACAATGCCTTCCTGTTTTAATCATGTGCTGGCCCGTGGCCCTGTTGTCTCTTTAGTTTGAGAAATAAGTCTATTTCCCTGGTTACAAATGCAGGGTGGATATGCCTTTATGGGTTGTTAGGATGAAGAATGCTGTGTGTGTGTGTGTGTGTGTGTGCTGTTGTTGTGTTTGAAGGAGGCTGTACAGATTTCTGTAATTAATAAATGCCACGAACTGATAGCTGTACTATTTTAAGTTGTCTCCTTTCTTGCTCTTTGACATATTCCCTTATATTTCTTAATTATAGGTCCACTTTGAGAGTATATTACTTGTAAGACTTACTGAGTGATTTTGTGCAAATATCTTATTCTCTTGCCCTTGGTTACTTCACATATAAAATAATGGGTTTGTGGCAAATTGTCTTCATGATTTCTTCTAGCTTCACAGTTCTACAATTTGAGATAGTCAATAAATGCACGCTGATGTGTTAGAAATGTCTTCCATTTGCAAAACATTCACCATCCAAGGACTAATTTGTTTAGAAATAACCCTCTCCAGGGAAAGGAAGAAGTGTGTCACACTATTTGTGATTAGCTGTTTGCTGATGTTTCTCTGGCTAGATCCTAACACCAAATCAATTGGCTCTAAAGGTTGCTGATCAAGCATAAAGTAAGAAGATAACTCCTCTGTTAAAGGGCGCATATAGGTATCTTCCCAGGTGGCACAGTGGTAAAGAACCTGCCTGTAAATGTGGGAGACACAGGAGACGCAGGTTCGATCCCTGGGTCAGGAAGATCCTGTGGGAAAGGAAATGGAAACCCACTCCAGTACTCTTGCCTGGAAAATTCCATGGAGAGAGGAGCCTGGTGGGCTACCGCCCATGAGGTTGCAAAGAGTCAGACATGACTGAGCACGCACTCATGCGCAGGGACGGAGAAGGGGCCACCCCACTTTCCCCCATCTGTGCACGTTCATTTCTACTGGAGCCTCTAAGATATTCACTGGACAGTCCGACACTAGATGTCTCCCCTCTGGAATGGGTGAATGTTCTAGAACTGCATCCTCTCCTTTAGTTTTCTGATGAACTCAGATTCAAAGTTAACCCTCTGATCAATAAAGACCTTTAGCAAAAGCTGCAATGACTTACAAAAATGGCACCATGGTGTGCTATCCTCCTTCTTGGCCATTGTGATGTGATTACTTTGCCTTAATAAAGAAGTGATTCTGATTCTGACCGAGTTGATTCCAGGGACAGAAACAAAGTGCACAACATTCTTCTGGAGCCTGAGCCTCTGCCTTCGCTAGTTTGGCTGCCTTCTCTCCTTTGGACTTCTGCTTTATACACTTCTCACAGCTCTGACACCTCTATTCAATATGTCTTGTCATTCTTGGCCAATAACATTGGCCTTATGCCAAGTCAACCATCCTCTCAAATCCTAGGTGTCCCATCTCATCATGTCTTCCTTTTATCGCTTAATAAAACGCAGTACTGTCCGACTGATTTGGTGTGTGTGTTTCTTTGTTCTGTCCTACAAATACAAACCTTTTCCAACATAAGAATGGACCATTTTCTCAACTATGATATTACTTCTTCTCACTTTCCTACAGCTAAGGAAGATTCTAAAAAGAGATTTTTTTTTTTTTTAGTTGTGGGGCTCTTTATTCCCTTTGAATATATTCAGTCACTAAGAGAAGAATTCTTCTTTATAAACCCATCAATCTGCTTAAGAACCTCATCTTCCACTGGGACACCCTGTCTCTTATTAGGAGTATTTCAGTTTGCACTAAAAACCAGATGTTCAGCTTCTCACTCTGCTTCCTGCATTACCTTCTGAGCCAGGAACTCTGTACTGTTGAGTCCCTTTTGCCATATTACCCACTGGATTTTTAAGATTAGATTTGAACACATACATATGTATAAAATGTTAAATATGATATTATGTACAATGTTTTTTGATTTTTGTTTTTGTTGAATTTAGTGCAAGTTTTTTGTTCTTTTTCATTTTTCTCAGTCCCCTCTCCATTCTACCCACTGTTATTCTCACATCTTTCCCTTCCACCCTGCTCCTGTATCTCACTGAAACCACATACACAGATCCTTTTCTATTTCTTCATGTTTATGTAGTTATATAAATATGAATATACATATATCAATATAGCAGAAGTTAAGGCTGTATTAGCCAAGGTCTCAGCAGAAAATAGATGGCAACTCCCAATTAAGATCATTCAAAGAGAACCTAATAATGGGATTACTTTAAAAAGTACAGACTATCAGAAAACTGTATTGATAATTTATACTGATTGGAGCTATACCTTAGGGCCGTTAACATCCCTAAGACAAAGGAAGAGAGGGAGTAGTTTTCAGAAATTACAGGAAAGTCATAAAGAAAGGGCTGTCTTGAGAGAAGCTGTGATATTCAGAGATTCAGCCAATCCTGACTTCTGCCTCCTGCCAGGAATTCTGATTGTCTGACAGGAAGTCATCAGTTTCAGAGAACCCAACGGTCTGGTCCATAAAGATCAGCCTCTCAGGGTGCAGATCAGAGTGGAAAGGGTCGAGAGTTGATGTGAAGGTGAGGAATGGAGACTCCCACTTAGGACTGTCTTTGTTGCTGTTATTTGTTTTCTAAAAACGAGACTATGTCATTCACACTTTGCTACATCCACTTTTCTCCACAACACTTAGCAGATATCCTTCCAAATTACTTATCATAGCCTCCATTTATTCTTTTTAATGGCTGCATAAGAGTTTGTGATGTGGAAAGTTCCAAATGTATTCAAACTTTTGCATAATGAACAATGTTGGAATAAATGTGTAAATATGTGTTTGCATGTATATATGGATGTCATGTATGCATGTATGTGCGTGTGTGTGTGTATGTGTATATATATGAGAGAGAGAGCTTTCCACAGGCTCTAACTTTTCACATTAGCAAAGTACATGAGTCCCCTTTCCCCCTCCTCCACTCTGGAAGTAGGTGTCAGTCTTTTTAATTCTTACTAATCTGACTTAGCAGCAGCAGCAGTCTGAAGGCAGAGCAATGCCTCATTTTACTCTATCTGGCATGTTCCTACTACCTACTGAACTCGAATATGTTTTCCTATGTTTGTTGGCTATTTGGGGAGACAATGAGATTTTCTAACCCATGGGCTCTTTGCTGGTAGCCCTTTTCAGGACTGTGATTCTCTTTTTGATGTTTGTGTTCAGATGGCCATGTCTGTCTCCACCTCTGTTCACCTCTGTGGACCAGTTTTGCCAGTGATCATATTTTTATTTGTCTACATACTTTGCTTTCTGTCTGTTGGTGCTAGCCTTCTCTCTGGTGTCCATAAGCAAAGATGGGAGTTTATTCTCTTTGGTGTGGGGACTGATATTCCAGTTGAACTTCAACCTAAAAATATTTTCCTTCTTTTCAGCATCATACAGATGATCCCCGAAGTAGTAGCTCTAAGGCATTACTTACTTCCTCTCTCTTTGTCCGCTGTTATGACTCTAATAGCATTGAAGCTTCACTCATTTGAAATGAATCCTAAAGAATAGAAGGGAAACAATACTCTGTGGCCACCTGTTGTGCCAACTCCTGTGCCTCTGTCACCTCACTTATCTTACCCAGAACCTTGAGAGAGATCAAGGCATAACGAGTACGAATGTGAATCCAAACCAGATGAAGATCTTGTTAAAATGCAGATTCCTAATCAGTGGGAGGGCCTGAGAATCTGCATCTCCAGAAACTCCCTGGGGTGTAGAGGCTGCAGACCCAGGGACCCCCACTTAGAGTAGACAGACGACAGATGATAGAGGCATCAGTAGATTAAGCAGCCTACAAGTAGACTGCTGCTGCTGCTGCTGCTGCTAAGTCACTTCAGTCGTGTCCGACTCTGTGTGACCCAGAGATGGCAGCCCACCAGGCTCCCCCGTCCCTGGGATTCTCTAGGCAAGAACACTGGATTGGGTTGTCATTGCCTTCTCCAACAAGTAGACTAAGCTATTGTGTAACTAGTAAATAGAGAACAATAGTCAAACACAGTCTGCCTGAGTCCAAAGTTTCTGAAATCAAGCTGACCCGTCAGAAACCTTGTGTGGATGGCAACAGTTCACTTGTCTTTCTTCTAGAAGATTCTAAATTCCTCTAGGGTAGAGGCTGTTTTGCTTGTCTCAATGCCCCTGGTCCTGCATGGTGTCTGGCACACAAATATTTGTCAAACAATGAGTGGCAGATTAAGCAAAAATGTGTGGGACCTGCAATAGACCTGCAAACTTCAAACTCAACTGTGCACATCAGAGGCAGCAGGAAAGAAACTTCTAGCACCTGGGCCCAGAGCAGAGAACCCCTGATCTGGAGCTCTCCCAATGGAGAGCATCGCTTTGCTCTGAGTATCTTTCCTAACTACTTCCCCATTCAGTAAGTCACTGAGAAACTAAGACCATGAGGTAGTTCCTGGCCATTGACCAGCAGCACAGGAAAAGATCATCCTCCTGGGGGTAAACGTAGGCAAGGCAAGACAAGGTGAGGTGTTGTCTATGAGAGTTTCATTTGGGTATTTTTCCCTGGTGGCTCAGATGGTAAAGAATCTGCCTACCATGCAGGAAACTTGGGTTTGATCCATGGGTCAGGAAGATCCCCTGGAGAAGGGAATGGCTACACACTCCAATATTCTTGCCTGGAGAATCCGATGGACAGAGGAGCCTGACAGGCTACAGTCCTTGGGGTCACAAAGAGTTGGACATGATGGGTGTCTGACATTGCGCCTCTGAGCACCTCTGAGTACAGATTTAGTAAAGCAGACAGAGCCTTGGCTTCACGAAGCTCACAGAGAAGCTTTTTAGCAAAGCCAAGAACAGGATAACAAAATAATGACAACCATTTACAAGACCATGCCAGGTCTTGTGTAAGGACCTGGCCCCTCACATACATTATCTCATTATGTTTAATCATCACAGCATCTTCCCTGCGGTGGACGCCCTCCTCAGTTTGAAGATGAAACAGTGAGGCACAGGGATGGTAAAAGTCAAACAGGTAGTTAGGCCAGAATCATGATTTACATTAAAGTCCATCCAGTTCATTCTGGTTTTCATTCAACAAGAATTAATTCTGTGCCTGTTCTGGGCTTGGTAACACACTGTGTGCACAAAGCAAGTCTTCTACTACACTTGGATAGTTTTCCTTTCCTCCCTTATTTTTGGAATCAAAGTTAAGTATCTCAGGTTGGTTCCATCTACTTATTTAAATTAAAGAGAAATAGAGAAAGACACTAATTGGATATCTCATATCCTGCAACCACATTATTCCTGAGTAAAATAAAACAACAACATATTATTTCATTTGAACCAACTTACGTGGATAAAGGGGCTTCCCAGGTGGCTTTAGTAGTAAAGAACCCGCCTAGCGATGCAGAAGACATGAGACATGGGTTTTATCCCTGGATTTGATCCCTGGAGGAGGCATGGCAACCTACTCCACTATTCTTATCTGGAGAATCTCATGGACAAGGGAGCCTGGCCATCTACAGTCCATGGGGTTGCAGAGTTGGACACAACTGAAGTGACTTAGCACACTCACATGCATGTGGGTAAAACTACAATTGCCAACTCCTTCACAAAGAGGTGGACACCATATCTGTGTGTGTGTTCGAGAATTTTCTGGGAGCTTTTAAGAAACTTTATTTGGTAATAATATAACGCATACTGAATAAATGAAGAAATGTCTGTCCTTATCTATATTAGTGCAAGAACTCAAAAGCGGTGAAGCTGTGTGGGAACACACCCTCTCTCCCCCTCCCGGAACTCCCTCAGGGTAGGTTGCCAGGAGGGGTAAACTATTAACTTCCAGAGAAAGGAAGCTTAAATTACAATGCCAGCCCTGCAAGGTGCAAAATTTGCCGGTTGTCTTCCTGGAGAAGAATCCCCATTGGCTGAGTCCAGCTGGGAAATTGGGAGCAGCGGTGCAGGAAGCCTCACTCAGCTCTCTGGATCCTTTATAACCTTCTGCTTTGTGAACCACAGGCTCAGACGCTGAAGCAGCGGACCTCGCTGAGGCCACGCCCACGTCCTTCTCTTATCTTTTCCCCAATGTGGTCGAGTAACCACGGCGACAGGAAGGACCAGGACCGGTGGGAGGAACAACGTAACCGGGTGTTTGTTCTGTCACTGTGTTCCACTGGGTGGCAAACAGCTTTACAATCAATAGAGTCAGAGACAGCAAGTCAATGTATTCTGAAGGCAGCTCACGGGAAGAGAAGGCGATGCTCCTGACTCAGGACGACCCGAGAATCTGTCCAGGAATCACCCAGCTGAGAAAACAATCTGCCTTTCAAGTCACTGATAAATTCTTTCCACTTAATCTTTATTTAAGGAACAGTGTTAATTAGCTGTGACTATCTCATGTAATTATCTTAAAACAGAGTTAGTACTGAATGCTGATAAAGGCAATCTCAAGAGACAATAGTAGGTTTTGTTAGTTTCAAGTATATTATTTACACTAAACAGAGATGAATATGGTGAAATAAGAATTTGTTGACACTGTTGTCCATGTTCCACATTGAAACTAGAAGTTAAAATGATGATATAGGAACTTCCTACATGCTCTAGGTGACTTGAAGTTGCTTTTTCTATTTCCAGATTGCATTTTTTTTTAATTTGGGGAATTTTTAAATTAACTCTGTCCAAGTAATTTGTCAGTAAAATATTTATTGCGGATATGCATCTTCTGCTACTGCTGCTAAGTCGTGTCCGACTCTGTATGACCCCATAGATGTCAGCCCACCAGGCTCCCCCGTCCCTGGGATTCTCCAGGCAAGAACACTTGAGTGGGTTGCCATTTCCTTCTCCAATGCATGAAAGTGAAAAAGTGAAAGTGAAGTCGCTCAGTCGTGTCTACTCTTAGCGACCCCATGGACTGCAGCCTACCAGGCTCCTCCATCCATGGGATTTTCCAGGCAAGAGTACTGGAGTGGGGTGCCATTGCCTTCTCTGGTTGTGAACAATACACAAAAATACAAGACAGGATCCTATCTCCCAATGAAGAGATTATAATTTACTTGGGGTGTATGGAATGTGTGCAAATCTTAATCAGAGATACTTAGTTACCTTATCTGGGCAATAACTTTTACCCTTGACTCCCATCAAGACTTGAGAACATTCTCATCATTTGCAGATAACTAGAAAGAGGAACGGAGTAGGCAATGGCAACCCACTCCAGTACTCTTGCTTGGCAAATCCCATGGATGGAGGAGCCTGGTAGGCTGCAGTCTATGGGGTCACTAAGAGTCAGACACGACTGAGCGACTTCACTTCCACTTTTCACTTTCATGCACTGGAGAAGGAAATGGTAGCCTACTCCAGTGTTCTTGCCTGGAGAATCCCAGGGACGGGGGAGCCTGGTGGGCTGCCATCTCTGGGGTCGCACAGAGTCGGACACGACTGAAGCAACTTAGCAGCAGCAACAGAAAGAGGAAAATTTCCATTTCTCTAGAAACATTCAGTTTTTATATATTACTTGATTTTTTTCATTTGGAAATCATAGCAGAATTAAGTTGCACAAAGGTCTGAATAGGTCATAATAATAGGTTAAAACTAACAAGGTTGACTTTAACAGGAAGTTCTGTGTTTCAGGCGGCCCTTGTGGCTCAGCTGGTAAAGAATCCGCCAGCAATGCAGGAGATCTGGGTTCAGTGCCTGGGTTCAATCCCTGGCTTGGGAAGATCCCCTGGAGAAGGGAAAGGCTATCCACTCCAGTATTCTGGCCTGGAGAATTCCATGGATACAGTCCATGGGGTTGCAAAGAGTCAGACAGAACTGAGTGACTTTCACTTTCTGTGTTCCAGAGGATTGATGAGATGCCAGGCTCTGTGAAACCAGAGATGGAGCGTGTCTATTTCATCAAGGATCCATTTCTCTAGCACCCAGCCCAGTGTTTCTGACAGAGTCAACACTAATAAATATTTGCTGCATAAATGAACTTGTCCAAGTTACACAGTCAGTAAGAAGATTTCACAATGGTTGATTTTAAAGCAAAGGAAATATTTAACAAGGTAGAAATGCCTGAAAAAGTCTCACTAAAGAGGAAGACTTGGCTAAAAAACAGGCTTTCAGTTCACTCCAGAGTATTTTTCTGTTAACAGGTTGACCTACTCTGGATTGAAACCCATTACTGAGTAATAAAACTAAATTTTTGGTTCAGGACGGGCATTTCTAATGTGGAAAAGAAGGGAAAGCAAGGATGCATGGATGCATCTAAGGTGGAAAGAAAGGGGAAAGAATTTCTCTAAACTTTTATTTCTACCATACAAGTATAGATGGTGTGTATACACAGAGCATATAAATGTAATATATTGAAATATTATATGTGTGTTAGTTGTTTAGTCATGTCCGACTCTTTGTGACCCCATGGACTGTAGCCTGCCAGGCTCCTCTGTCCATGGAATTTCCCAGGCAAGAATACTGGAGTGGGTAGCCATTGCCTTCTCCGGAGATCTTCGCAACCCAGGGATAGAACCCAGATGTCCCACATTGCAGGCAGATTTAGTGATAACCAAAATATTTGGAGCAGTGTTTCTCAAGAAAGGAACTTGATGGTGGGTTAAGAAAGAGGGAAGAGTTTAGACAGAGTGGCACTAATAGTAAAGAAACCGCCTGCCAGTGCAGAAGACATAAGAGACCTGGGTTCAATCCCTGGATCGGGAAGATCCCCTGGAGAAGGGAATGGAAACCCATTCCACTATTCTTGCCTGGAGAATTCCATGAACAGAGGACCCTGGCGGGCTACAGTTCATGGGGTCACAAAAAGTTGGATGCAACTGAGCAAATAACACTTTCACTTTCATAGGGAAAATAGATTAGGCCAGTAATGTGGAAACTATAAGTAATTTGGTCTGGCTACAGGACAGGGTGCCTGCAGGAGGGCAGGGAAGGCTGAGGCTAGAGGAGCAGGCAGGAGACAGCTACAAAGAGGATTCTGCTCAGCTAAGGAAAATGTAATTTATGCTGAAGGAATACTCATCAGAACAGGTAAAAGAAAGCTACTAAGAAGTGATCAGGAGAGTGGGAAGATAGGGAAGAAACATTGCAGAAGTCAACTCCCCACCACAGTTAAATACAATAACAATGAACAAGAAGATCATATTTGGTAGGGAAGATGTCAGTGATTTTTTTTTCTCTTATTTTTTGGGGATGGGGAGCACTAAGATCTTGGGCTTCCCTCTTGACAGTGGTAAAGAATCCACCTCCCAATACAGGAGGTGCAAGAGACATGGGTTAGATCCCTGGGTCAGGAAGATCCCCTGGAGAAGGAAATGGCAACCCACTCCAGTATTCTTGCCTGGAAAATCCCATGGACAGAGGAGCCTGGCGGACTACAGCCTATGGGGTTGCAAAAGAGTCAGACATGGCTTAGCAACTAAACAACAACAACAGCTAAGATCTTCGAATAAGAAATACGTTTCCCATGGCAACTCATAAATCAAACAAATTTTTCATGAAAATTTTGTATTAACAATAACAGTGTATATTGTTACCACGTACAAGGCCCTCTGTCGCCTTTTTTCTTCTATTGTGTTCTGTTCATTTTTAAAATTCTAGTTGAGGTCTCCTAAATTGATCTCCCACAGAAGTAATGGCTGGTGACGAATAATTTGAAAATGATTGCATCAGATCACAGTGAATGTGGAATATGGCAACCATGGCAGATTCTTCCACATCTAAAGATAGTAACATTTTCTGTTCTGTCTATTTTATATGTCCTGCAAGCTAGATTTGACTTTGCAAAGCCCAGATGATAACACTTATATATGTATGTAAATAAGTTAAAGTAAGAATTCTACTCAGTCCGGTCTCCACTTCAGTCTCAGATCCTTCCTAGAAATGTGTTCTAAAAAAACACTCATACTGGTAGTTGTAAAACTGCTTTGTGAAACTTCTTGTTTCTAAACGCATAGGAACAGTACCCAATCACAAATATTTTGAGGAACTGTGGAGGTGCTGGGAGGGAAAGGAGAGTAGAGTGTCCAGATTAAAAGACTTCATTTTGGGGACTTCCCCGGTGGTCCAGTGGTTAAGACTCCATGTTTCTACTGCAGGGGTTGTGGAATTGATCCCTAGTCAGAGAAGCAAGATCCCACATGTTGTGTAACCAAAAAAATAAATAAGTAAATAGGGCCAAAATTTTAGAAATATAAATAAATAAAAGACTTCATTTTAGATAATGAAAACCAAAAACAATCCCCACATTTCAAAGAAAATCATGAATGATTTTTCTCTATCTTAGAAAGGAATTCCTTTATGGGTCAGCTGGTAAAGAATCCGTTTGCAATGTGGGAGACCTGTGTTGGATCCCTGGGTTGGGAAGATCCCCTGGAGAAGGGAAAGGCTACCCACTGCAGTATTCTGGCCTGGAGAATTCCATGGACTGTATAGTCCATGGGGTCACAGAGAGTTGGACACGACTGAGAGACTTTCACACTTTCTAAAATCACTTCTTGAAATAAATGAGACGAAATGGAGATGATTCAACACTTCAGTTCTCCATAAACTTTTTGTGGACTGGATAGGGCAGACCTGGATTCAATAGATAATAGAAATCTTTCAGCTGACTTCTAGAAACAAAAGGATTATCTAATACATCATTGCTTCTGAAAAACATGCCAACAAAACACATCTAACCGGGAGGCTTTTTCCACTGTAGCCAGGCACTTCTGTCCCCTTATGTTAGTCCTACGCTTACCCAGTGACAGGTTTGTTCTTGCTGAAGCCAGTTGCATTGGTATTACTGTTAGAGGGGAGTTCCTTTTTTATTTTGCCCCACTCTTTGATTCCATAACGAGGGAACTTTTTTCCCTCCCACACTCTCCAAACATCTCTCCTCTCCTTCATTCATTGTGCCCTTTGGGAAGTAGTTTACAAATGGAAAAATTGAGAGGAAAAGTACTGGTTGGCTCAACTTTACTTTTCTCTCTTGGATAAACATACCTAGTTCTGCCCTTGAAGGACCTCAGTGTCTGTGAGGGAAGGTTCTTGGGGCTTCTTGGGGCTATGTAGTTGTGTCTTCACCTAATAGCTGCACCATCAGTGAGACTACTGTTAAAGTCTAGTCCTTCATCCTGGCTTATATCATTATGAAAGTGATATTCTGACCTCAATATTTGCTCTTGGTTTTATTTTCAACTTATTTGGAAACTAGATAGGAAGGAGAGATGCTAATTATTGAGTCTACTTTTGTACACTCCTGTAATTTTAATTACATTATTTAGTTCAACATTACTTAAATAGGTGAAATGTAATTGGTATTGTTTTAATTAAGTTGAATATGTTGAAAAGACTTGACAAAGGTAAGTCACCTAATAAATGCTACTGACTTAAGTATGAGCATGACAACTGTAAAAGTTCATTTAAAATTATAAAAATCTAGAGTTCTTTATTCATATTATTCCTCTAGTGTCTTACAGTTATTTTTTTCAATTTGAACAAACTGAAACTAGAACTCCTGTGCTATGCTTTTAATGATGTACTTTTTACAAGACAAATCAAACACAGAATTCCAGCCTGCTTATCCAAATAGAAAGGAAAAAGCCTTGACCTTTCATTAAACAAAAAAAAAAGACAAGAGTTGCACATGCATGAGTCAAACAACAATTTTATCTTTTAAAAAAAATAATTTTTCTCTTTAATATTCTTAAACAATATATATTTTGCACCAGGAAACTTCTATAGTTTTTGTTTAAAAGCTAGAGATTTTTTTTTTGGGGGGGGGGGGTTGGGGGCAGTGCTTTGAGAATAAAGCAAAAGCTATGGATCTCTTTCTGCCATAGAGATTATACACACACAAAGTCATAGCTCATGGATCTCATGAATCCTGTCTTTGATTGAGTTCCTTAAAGAGCCTCCCATCTCTAGGTGTTATTGATGGCTAGACTAATATTTGCCAACATTGCAGGATAACCATCAAATAAAATAAATGTGATCTAAAGCGAAAGAAATAGAAATTTGACACCCACTTTATTTTGAGCTCATCTGCATATATATCTAGAGGACTATTTGAAGGTCAGGCACCACATTTTAAAAGGATACTCAAAAACCAGAATTTACTTAGGAAAAAAATGTCTAAGATAATGCAGGATGCAGAAACTATGACTACTGGCTGGGCAGGTTTATTATAAGGAAAAATTACTTAGGGATGAAGGAGAACTATCCATGTTGACGGTGGACTGGGTTGAAGGCATGCACTATTCTGTATTGTCGGAGCAGGTTAGGACATGGAGCAAGACAACTAGCTACTCTCAGGCAGGTGGGGACTTTGTGTGAGAATCCCTCCTGATGGAGGAAGGAGTGATTAATAAACTAATCAACAAGCATTGATAAAGAGCCTACTATCTTCTCATGATTTTAGATTGCCTATCTCTTCGATGAGGTGTAATTGTGTTTTAAATCATTCTCTGGAGTTCTGAAAAACTGAATGTACAATGTTATAAAAATTGCTTTTTCACTTGCATAGATAAGTTATATATTATTCTCCATTTTTTAAAAGTTATGTAAGTATTTCAGTCAAGGGCTTCTATAATATTGCATTGATTTTCTAGGTATTGTGTTCTTGATTTGTCTATTGAAAAGAATTTCTTGATTTTGCTCCGTTTTCTGGTCAATTCTTAAGCATAATGATAAAACCAGTTATACTTTGCTTTAGAAGCTCACCAGTCTTTTGATCTGCACCGTAACCTTTTTTTTCCTCCCACTGTAACCCCATTTTCATGGAAATATTGCTGTACAGAAGAGGGGATTTATTCTTATTTTTACTATTTTAATTTTCCAGTGGAAATTGGATCATACCAAATGCTTTCCCTACCCCTCCTTCCTCCTTTTCTCTTATCTCTTTCCCTGTCTTTCCCTCTTTCCCTGTAACTTGTGCCCAAATTATTCCCGTATAACTGTTTAATCAGGACTAGCTACATAATTTTCAAAGTTCAGTATAAAATGAAAATCCAGAACCCCTTGTTCAAAAATGATTAAGAATTTCGAGATGGAAGCAACAGAGCATTAAACCAAGTATGTGCACATGCTGTTCATCCATGAAGCCAGCCCCATGTATAATTACAAGTCATTTGTTGAGTGACTTCTATATTCTAGGCACTGGGAAAACGAACATCCATTGTCTCATTTAATCTTCCCTGAAATATTGTAATCTTAATTTTGTGAAGAAGAACACAGAGAGTTATTGGAGAGAGCGTTTTATAAGGTCATAATCATATGAAGTGGAGTTTGGGGATTAGAACTCATGCCTTATTATGCCAGAGCCCCTCTCAATAAGGAATTAGGAGAGACGGAGAGAAAATGTGAACAGCTGAAACCATCAGTTCCCTCAAAGTTTTAGCAAATAGCTGCTCTGCATGCATAAAATCAGAGCATGTTAATTTCCAGGGAGTCAAAGAAAAATACAAAGATGGACCCATACCTTTTAGGCATATGCAATAAAGTAGAGAACGATATAATATGAGGATGGTGTTTTTATCACTCATAAAATAATCTTGGTGTAGTAAGAATTCTGCTACTGAGGAAAGGTCAAAGGTCCATTCCATCAATGCATTCTGTCAAACAGGTCTACTCTCCCCAGCTCAGCAATGGCATCCAGACTTTATTCCAGTCCTCCTGCCTACCTCCTTCCTCCCAGAAAGATTTGGCTACTCGTAAGAGTCACTTCTGCCAGCTCCCTAAGCCCCCTTTTCCTTACTAACAGATGAAAAGCAACTCACTGGATCGGTGGGTAAAATATCAGTCCACATATAGGAGCTAAGTAGAGTCCAGTTATCCAAAGGCCATACACACTGGAGATTGATTCTCTTTGTTCTACACCTGTCCTGGACAAGAGGTGATCTTAGATATTTATTTCTTTTCAGACTAAAACTCTCCTTGCATGAACTCTTTCTTGAGGTGCACAGTTAAAGCAAGCCTTGTGGCTACACATGTGAAATAATATTTTCCTATCAACATTATCAGTAATAAAACAAATTAAAAAATCTTCATCTCTTGATCTTTATCATTTACTCATGAATGCTATTGTACTAGAGAAAAAGAAAGAATTGTCCTTTTGTCTTCCCAGTGATTCCCTATCCACACACACACATATATACTCATACAAACATTCTTCTTTCCCAAACCCTTAAAAAATATTGCTTTATTCAGATCTGTCACTCAGAACTGGTGGATACAAAATTTCTTCCACAGCAATTTGTCCATTCTGTTAAGTAGAGTCCAAAATCAGAGAGACTTGGGCTTCTGGAGTGAGCTCTTTCATTAATGGGTTATCAGGCTTTGCACAAAGTACTCTTCATCTGTGAGCCTCCATTTTTTCATCTGTAATAAAAAGTGGCATCTGGTGATCTGGAGAGTTTTTTCCACCCCTGGCATTCTCTGAATCACTCATTCAAGGTCAGAGTCTCAGAATCTTTAAAGATGGCAGCCCACAGGATCCCATAGCAAATTAATCTGAACTGATACAATTATGTGACAGGAATGGAAGAGAAGACTTCAGCTAGCATGTACACTTAGCAAATGTCATTGGAACATAAAGTTATCTGAACAGGAATGACTTGAAGGATGCTGACTTAGGGCAGCACACATGAATGTTGTTGTGATGATTCAGGAGGAAGATATTTTGATAAAGACTGGATTGACCTGTACACACTGCTATATTTAAAATGGATAACCAACAAGGACTTATTGTATAGCATGGGGAACTCTGCTCAATATTCTGTAACAAGCTAATTTGAAAAAGAATGTGGCTGTTGTTCAGTTGCTAACTCGTGTCTGATTCTTTGTGACCCAAGGAATATAGTATGCCCGACTTCCCTGTCCTTCACTATCTCCCAGAGTTTGCTCAAATTAATGTCCATTGAGTCGTGATGCTATCTAACCATCTCATCCTCTGTTGCCCCCTTCTCCTTTTGCCTTCAATCTTTCCCAGCATCAAGGTCTTTTCTAACAAGTCAGCTCTTGGCATCGGGTTGCTCAAGTATTGGAGCTTCAGCTTCAACATCAGTCCTTCCAGTGAATAGTCAGGGTTGATTTCTTTTAGGATTGACTGGTTTGATCTCCTGTCTGTCCAGGGGATTCTCAAAACTCTTCTTACATGTATATATAAAATTGGATCACTTTGTGGTAAACCTGAAATTAATGCAACATTGTTAATCAACTATTGGTGGTGGTCGCTAAATCATTCGTGTCCAGCTCTCTGTGACCCTATGGACTATCGCCTGCCAGGCTCCTCTGTCCATGGGATAGTTCAGGCAAGAATACTAGAGCGGACTGCCACTTCCTTATCCAGGGAAACTTCTCAACTCAGGGATCAAACCCAGGTCTCCTGCATTGTAGGCAGATTCTTTACCTACTGTGCCACTAGGGAAGCCCTCATCAGCTGTATTCCAACATCCAAAATAAAAATAAAATAAATTTTTTTTATTCCAACATCCAAAATAAAAAGTTTTTAAAAAAGACTGGATTTCATTGAGTTTCCAACATCACACAACATAAGTGATCAATTAGGTTTTCAGGTCCAGTAATGCTATCTTCTTTGAACAGATTAATTAATCACTTTAATCACCCACTTTTTAGATATTTTGTGGGTGGCAGGCATGTTTCTATGTCTTGGATTAAATCCATGAACAAGATAGAGTCTCTTCTAAGGAATATGTATATTTTAGAGAAAGTAGAGTAGAACCCAAGAAGGAGAAAGGACCGAGCAGAGGCTGGAAAACAGAGAGAGGCTTGGCTGAAGTTTAATGAATGTGGACAATGTAATGGTTAATTTATGTGTCAACTTCACTGGGTCACAGGGTGCCCAGATGTTTGGTCAAACATTTTTCTGGATGTTTCTGTGAGGGTGCTCAGAGATGAGATCAAGCTTTAATTAATCTATGGACCATAAATAAAGCATACTGTCCTCCACAATGTAGATACGTGCATGCTAAGTAGCTTCAGTCATAGCTTCTCTGCAATGCCATAGATTGTAGCCCAACAGTCTCCACTATCCATGGGACTCTCCAGGCAAGAATACTGGAGTGGGTTGCCATGCCCTCCTCCAAAGGATCTTCACCCTGGGATCAAATCTGGGTCTTCTGCATTGCAAGCAGATTCTTTACCATCTGAGCCACCAGGGAAGCTTCCCACTGTGTGGATAAGCTGCATCTAATCAATTGAAGATATGAACAGAACAAAAGTCTAGCATCCTCTGAACAAGAAAGAATTCTTCGGAAGACTGCCTTTATCTGCAACATCAGTTCTTTTGGGTCTGCAGCAGTTGGCTTTTGGACTCAAATTAGAACATCACTTCTCCTGGTCTCTAGCCTGATGATCCTTGCTATGTACTTTAGGCTTGTCAGCCTCCATAACTGAGTGAACCAATTCCGTATACTAAATATCTTTCTCTATAAACACACATCCTATTGGTTCCATTTCTCTGGAGAACCCTGACACAGAAAGGAACAATAAAAATGAGATGGAGAAATAGGGGCTGTGCCAAATGGGTCTTTTTGGACACGGTTTGGAATTTGTATTTTAAATAAAGGGTTAAATTGTAAAGGGTTGGCATTGGAGGGTTTTTAGCAGAGGAATGTTAATATCTGGTGTACACTGAGCTCACTCAAGCTGCTGTGTGGAGAGTGCATTGAGGGAGGCAAGCATGAAAGTGGGGAGACCAGAGACAGAGTTACTACAAACATCCAGGCAGAAGATGATGGTATATTTAATGGTTAGGCAGATTCTTTGGAATTAATCAGAAATTGCTCATATTCTGGAAATATTCAGGAGTGAGTTCTGACAGGACTTTATATTTTGGATTTTACATTTTCAAAAAACAAAGGATAGTTTCTACTGTCACAAGAATACATAAACAGCAGATAAGGAATTTGTGACTCTGGCCCAGAAGGAATGAAAGTCACTATGTAATAATATACTAAAGAAAACAAAAGTAAAGTTTGTGCTTATTCATGTAAAGAAGAGCTAAGGATTGGAGAAGGCAATGGCACCCCACTCCAGTGCTCTTGCCTGGAAGATCCCATGGACAGAGGAGCCTGGTGGGCTGCAGTCCATGGGGTCGCTAAGAGTCAGACACAACTGAGCAACTTCACTTTCACTTTTCACTTTCATGCATTGGAGAAGGAAATGGCAACCTACTCCAGTGTTCTTGCCTGGAGAATCCTGGGGACGGGGGAGCCTGGTGGGCTGCTGTCTATGGGGTCGCACAAAGTTGGACACGACTGAAGTGACTTAGCAGCAGCAGCAGCAGAGCTAAGGATAATCAAAAAGCCCATGACTAGTCCACATACCTTTGATAACACCCGTGACCCAGTTTCGTCATCTACAGAATAAGTACACAGCAGACAAGTTGTCGTAAAGATTAATATTTGCATTGGGCTTCCCTGATGACTCAACAGGTAAAGAATCCACCTGCAATGCAGGAGACCTGGGTTCAACCCCTGGGTTGGGAAAATCCCCTAGAGTAGGAAATGGCAACCCACTCCAGTATTCTTACATGGAACATCTCATGGACAGAGTATCCTGGCAGGTTACAATCCAAAAGGTCACAAGGAGTTGGATATGACTGAGCAACTAACACAGCACACACAGGACTTTAAAAACTCCAGGCATGCAGTGAGCATCATAGAAGTCTCACTTGTTACTATCATTGCTATCATCATCATCACCATCATCATTAGCCACAATTGGTAAAAATCACTTTTACCATAATTGGTAAAAATCTGGGTAAAGTCTAACTAAGAATCAAAACCCAAACACTGTCCCAAAGTAAGCAAGAGTTCTCTGGGTTAATTCTGAGCACACATTAAATAAAAGCTTATGTGAACAGCACAGACATACTCATACTGAGAACCATTTTCCCAGAAATAAATAGGTCATCCATCATTGACTCCTATACACACAAAAAAACAAGGTAAGCAAGTTCTCAAGTGGGCTGGAGAACCCTTAACCTTTAGACACCATTCTGATTAAAAAAGAAAAAAGAATTACTTAGAATAATGATAGTAAAATCAATCAAGTACCTATGGAGCGCAGTGCACTAGCCTCTTTACATTCATACATACTCATTTACTGTATTGATAATTTAAGTAAGGACCCAACAGGATTCTGCATCAGAAATGAAGAAACCAGGCTTAAAGAAGTTGGGTATCTTACACAAGATCGCATGCTAGTAAATGAAAGACTCACACTTTTATTTCAAAATCCATGCTTTACATATAGGATTGGAAAGAATGGAAATTACTTATAAAGAGAACAAGAAACCTCATTTATTGGTTAACAGGAGGGAAAAAGCCTTATCTGCTGTGCTCCTTCAAATAAAGATTGAGAATATGAAATACAGCCTCTGACTTTGCGCTTCACTGGACAGAAAAGCTGCCATAAACTAAGGCAAGAGCCCTCAGACATTTATTCTGCCTCAGAGGTTCCATCACCCTTCCTCCCTTCCTCTCCTCACTTCCCAAATAACAACCACAAAGAAAAATAAACTGTCAAATCACACCTCCACCCTTCACACACACACTCAGATGTACACCCCTGACCCATTTGGTGGAGTGGAGGTGTCACTTTGGGGAGTAGGGGAGTAGTCGGAAGGAAGAAGGGCAGGGAGACTTAATTAGACTCTGTTAATCACCCAACTAGGTGCTTTGTCTTTTTTCAGTGGATACTTATATCCACAAAGAGCTTTTACTTGATGTAACAAAGATGGAGCATAATCACAACCCTGTGGGAGCTGGAAAGACTTTTCCCCTTTGTGATCAAGAAATGTTTGGTTGAATTTGGAGCGAGAAGGCAAGATCAGTATCTTTCACTCCCTTCTGAATGGTTGGTAAGAGGAACTGGGCAATGGTGATTTTAAGAGGCACAACATCCTTTGATTTGTTACATGGTGCCTTTGGGCATTCAGCTAGAAACGTGGCTGTAGGACATGTGAGCATGCGTCTTCACAGGCAGGTCCTCTGGGAACTCCCGCTGGGGGCGTGGGGGGCACCAGGTCAGTCCTTATTTGCCTGGACATGGCATTTGGGAAATATCATACACCCTCTCACAGTCCCCAGTTAATTGAAGCAGAAACAAACTGTTCCAGGGCTACTCCAGCCCTGTTCCTCCTTTCCTTCAGACCTTGCTACTCAAGCTGTGACCTACAGACCAGAATCATGGGTATCACTTCAGGGCTTGTGAGAAATGCAGAATCTTGGGCTCCACCTCAAACCTGCTGAATTGGAATCATCATTTTGACACGAACCTCAGATAATTCATATATAGTCACATTAAGGTTTAAGGAGCATTACCTTGGATCATTATGGGACAAACTGGGGTCTTTTAAAGTGGGCATAACTCCCAGCAATAGGGTGGTGAAAGATGCAAAAATTCTTCATCTGCTGTAATCTGTGAGGGGCCAAGAAAAACACCAAATCCTATTCCACCTCTGCTCAAGAATGTGGTAGACTAAAATGACTGATCTGTCAGTAATAAGTAAATTGGCTCACTAACCATTGAATAAAACAATATGCAGGTGAACAGAAGAACAATCTTATATATACCACTCTTCTAAAGATGGTTTGAACCATTGGTACCAGAGATGCAAGTTACCCAACAAACTGAAAATCATCACATTTCTTCTTCCCCCAGGAAATCAGCAGGATGGTTTTAAATGGTAGTATCAACACCTCTGATGCTCCACTCTACATGGTTTCTAAAACATTCATGATTATTACATAACAAAATCAGTACCACAAAATAAGAAACATGGCAGATTATTATAGCTTTCCAGATTAGTGTATGTTTTATGATGGGGTAAGTAGAAAAGAAGGAAAGGAGGTTTCTAGGTGTGGATGATGGAAGGAAGGACAAACCTCAGGGCAACATCTCTCTGAACAGATGTAGTGGGATGATATCAGTACATGCAAGCATTTATAAGACACTGATACACACTATCTCATCTTACTCATACAGAAGACATAGCCGTTATCTTTACGGATCCCACCATTTTACCAACAAAGGAAATAAACAAGGAGAGGTGAACTGACTTGCCTAAGTTGACAAAATTAAAAACAGTGAAGTCAGTCCTCATAACCAGTTAGATAAGCAAAGCAAGAGTATTTTACACTGTACAACAAGAGGAAGTGATGTGTCTGACTCTGCCACCGTAAGGATTGTAGCCCACCAGTCTCCTCTGTCCACAGAATTTTCCAGGCAAGAATACTGGAGTGGGTTGCCATTTCCTACGCAAGGAGATCAGGAATTGAACCTGCATTTCTTGAATCTACCTGCCTTGGCAAGCAGATTCCTTACCAACTGTGCCACCTAGGAAGCCCTCAAGAGGAAGTGAAGGAGAGTAGAAAGTAGAACAGGAAGGAGAATAAAGGAAAGGAAGGAACAAGGGAGGAAGGAGAAAAAGGAAAGATAGAAGGAAAACTGTTCTTTATTGTAATTTTAAAACAACTTTTTTATTGCACTTTTCTGACATTTTGACTAGTCATTATATCTCCCTTGCCTTCTAAAATGATCTTTTGCAACTCAGTTCTACTTCTTGTCATTGTTACTTGACATAAAAATATTTTTAGGAACTCTAATTACTAATTACACAGGAGAAGAAAAAAAATTCCAAAAGCTTTGATAAATGTGCACATTTAGCTCAATTGGTAAAGAATCCACCTGCAATGCAGGAGACCCCGCTTCGATTCCTGGGTCAGGAAGATCTGCTGGAGAAGGGATAGGCTACCCACTCCAGTATTCTTGGGCTTCCCTTGTGGCTCAGCTAGTGAAGAATCCGCCTGCAATGTGGGAGACCTGGATTTGATCCCTGGGTCAGGAAGATCCTCTGGAGAAGGGAAAGGCTACCCACAGTATTCTGGCCTGCAGAATTCCATGGACTATATAGTCCATGGGGTCGCAAAGAGTCAGACATGACTGAGCAAACTTCACTTTCACATTTTAACTAAACTTACGATGCACTCAAAATCAAAGTGTTTTCCAAAATCTCATTTCTGCCACAGCTTGTAATTTTAGCCAGTGTAAGGCTGTTTATTTCAAAATTTTGATTGCATTTTTAATTGGGGTATAGGTGCTTTACAATATCCTGTTTGTTTCTGCTGCTCAACAAAGTGAATCAGCTACATGTATACGTTTATCCCCTCCCTCCGGGAACTCCCTCCCACCCCCTCATCCCACCCATCTAGGTCACCACAGAGCTGTGCTATACAGCAGGTTCCCACTAGCTGTCTATTTTACCCATGGTAGTGTATATATCAGAGAAGGCGATGGCACCCCACTCCAGTACTCTTGCCTGGAAAATCCCATGGATGGAGAAGCCTGGTAGGCTGCAGTCCATGGGGTCGCTAGGAGTCCGACACGACTGAGCAATTTGACTTTCACTTTTCACTTTCCTGCATTGGAGAAGGAAATGGCAACCCACTCCCGTGTTCTTGCCTGGAGAATCCCAGGGACCGGGGAGCCTGGTGGGCTGCCGTCTCTTGGGTGGCACAGAGTTGGACACGACTGAAGCGACTTAGCAGCAGCAGCGGCGGCAGCAGTGTATATATTTCAATCCCAATCTCCCAGCCCATCCACCCCCAATTCCCCCATCCCCTGTATCCAGTCTGTTCTTTATAGCTGTGTCTCTATTCCTGCTCTGCAAATAGGTTCATCTGTACCATTTTTCTAGATTCCACATGTATGAGTTAATATATATTTGCTTTATCTTTGTAACTTACTTCACTCTGTATGACAGTTTCTAGATCTATCCACAATCGGACCTAATTAAACTTAAAAGTTTCTGCACAGCAAAGGAAACCAGAAGATAAAAAGACAACCTTCAGACTGGAAGAAAATATTTACAAACAAGGCAAGCGATGGGGATTAATCTGCAAAATATACAAACAGCTCATGTAGCTCAATATCAAAAACAAACAAACAACCTAATAAAAAAAATAGGTGGAAGACCTAAACAGCTATTTCTCTAAGGAAGACATACAGATGGCCAAGAGGCACATAGAAAGATGCTCAGCACCAATAATTATTAGAGAAATGACTGCATTTTATCTTAATTGATCTTGAGGTTCATGTCCTCACAGTGGTAATTCAGGATTTGACCTGAAGAGGGAGAAACATATGTATGAAAGTATTTAGGTGCCATGTTTGTTGGTGGGTTATGTTATGTTGTTACTGTTCTCAGCACTTCCATTGATAAGGAGCATTGAAATCCTAATCCTTTAGAAGGTTAACACTAGAGAAGACCTAAGAGGTGCCCTGTTTCAACCAAGGTATTTCAAGATGAGGAAAGCAGTGGCCAAAAGAGAGAACCAGGGATTTGTCTAAGATTCTACAACTACTCAGCACTTGAACCCAACTGTTCAGATTACATAATAAGAAAAATAATATGTTAACAAACTGAAGATCCTCTTTTATTATTGGAATGTTAGCATAATCACTCTGACCTCTCCTTGTTAAACCAATCCAATTTTTTTGTTTTTCTTCCATGGTCAAAATAAATCATTTTCATATCACCAGCTTTCCAGGTGGCACAGTGGTAAAGAATCCACCTGCCAGTGCAGGAAACACAAGAGGCTCAGGTTACCTCCCTGTGTTGGGAAGATCCCCTAGAGGATAAAATGGCAAACCATGCCAGTATTCTTGCCTGGCATATTCCACAGACAGAGGAGGCTGGTGGGCTACAGTCCATGTTTTATAAACAGTGAGATACGACTGAACATGCAGGCAATGTTACAAAATGCAGTCCCCTCCAAGGATAAAAACAAGAGCCCCTCATTGGCTTCTGCATCTTTGCATCTTCCAAGCAAAGGAAGATCTTGCATCTTCCAAGGTAGGGAAAGACATTTGACTGAGACATTTGCACATTCTAGTCTACCAATTCTGGAATTTAGAGTCTGATAATAATTTTATGTCCTCAGCATCTGGCAAAAAGGCTTGGCATTGTATTAGTTGCTAAAAGTAAATAACTTATTTAATGTTTGCAGCTTTGTACCTGGTAGAATGCCCATTTTACAGAGGAGAAAACAGATTCCCCAAGTTACAGTCATTTGCCCAAAGCAACACAGAATACAATGGAACCCTGCCGAAACCTGAGACCTGTGGCTTTGCTTTGTAATGGTTAAAGTACAAAAATTACATCTTGATGAAGGGAATGAACAAAGAATCAGATGAATAAAAGAATATGTACTTTACCCCAAGGTCAGGATGCTGCACCAGCCACTGTAGAAAAGCAGTCAAGGAAAAAATCTGTGCCAGTTTGATATCTCAATTGTTTGCTAGAATCATTTGAAAGGAGGTGAAGCTGCCAGAGGGAATCACCATGAGAGATACTGACAGGGACCCACAAGAGGAGCGTTGCTTTCCTAACTTCTGCTACATCAAAGTGCCTCCGAAGAATGCAGGGACTCCATCTCATGCTCTGTCCCACCAGGGCGAGTGGCCAGCTGCCAAGCTGCTATAAATCTGCTTTTTAATTTAACCTTCTACTTCTCTCTTGGCCTCACCATTGGGATTGCTGCACAAACAAGGAAACCACAAGGATCCCCTCTGATTATCATCACAGGAAGAAATTCAGAGGATGAAATAGAAAAGACAAAAGCAGCAGTGGGGGCAGGGGAAAGGCTTGTTTCAGGATTCCAGGAGGGTCTTTATAAATAATTGAGAGACAGAAACAGGCTAAACTGAAAATAAACGTAGCATACAAAATTATCAGTGTTACTCTACAAGGGAAATGTTTAAATACAGCCAGAATCCTTGGACCATAACCAGAGGACTCCCGTTGTCTCCGATGCAATTCACAATAAATGGCTCCTGTGACTCCAACGTGCCAATTAAACAGTTTGTCTTTGCCTCAACCTTAATTTGGCAGACAGTTCTGTTGTAAATCTGTGTACTGGGATGGAGGAAAGTTGTTTCTCAGCTGCACCCCCCAGAGTTTACTCTTTGCTCAACACAAAATGTAAATATGTCATTGCGTTGACTGGAGTCAAATGAGAGATGCCAAATAGAACAAAATATTCAAGTCCCAGATTAATTACTGCTTGAAATGTTCTAATTTACTGCCCATATTTTGTGCATGAGAAGAAGCAAGGGGATCTGTGGCCCTTGCAGCTGCTGAGCTACTTCAAAACTTAGAAGGGAGAAGTCTGGACAGTCAATGGAGTTGTCCTTTTGTCAAGATCACATTTCTAGAAAATGCCTTTTCTGAAAACTAGATGATGTCCATTAAGAGGTAACACGCTATTGTGTTCTGAGTACAAAATTCAGTAGCCACTGATGTAATTTAATCTTTCAAAGGTCAAGAATCATATTTAAATGTATTTTATAACACGTTTGGTTTTCTATTTATTGACTTGGGGATTAGCTATGAGAAACTTAAATGGCTACCAGCTAGCTGGAATTAGGTTGGCAGATTTTGGGGGATAGTTCCACTGTAAGAAACTCAAAAAAAATCTCTAGAACTCAGAGGTCCTTATTCTGTACTGTAGGTAATGATGATTCTCTTACTGAAAGAAAAACTGGAAGACTTCCACCAGACCACCTAAGCGTAGCAGCTGCAGTGAATGCTAGAAGACAGTCAGCTTCAACGGTTTGAACCCTTTTACAATATTGGACTGAATCTCAAATTTCTATGCAATCTGTTCTCATCCATAACCCAAAGTCCTGATTTGGGACAGACATGAGGGAGGATAATCTTGAAGGAGGAAACAGAACAGGCTCCGTCTTGAAACCGGAACTACATCTTGGGCAGGACTGTGGATTTTGAGCTATATGCCCAGTATCTATGGAAAAGACATACCAACTGGAAAACCAGGCACCCCCGAAAGGAAGAGCCCCAGGGCTCTCCATCGCCTAAGAGAATACCCTAATTATCTGTGTGACCGAATAGAATCATCAGATCAGATCAGTCACTCAGTCGTGTCCGACTCTTTGCGACCCCATGAATCGCAGCACACCAGGCCTCCCTGTCCATCACCAACTCCAGGAGTTCTGAGACTCACGACCATCGAGTCAGTGATGCCATCCAGCCATCTCATCCTCTGTTGTCCCCTTCTCCTCTTGCCCCCAATCCCTCCCAGCATCAGAGTCTTTTCCAATGAGTCAACTCTTCGCATGAGGTGGCCAAAGTACTGGGGTTTCAGCTTTAGCATCATTCCTTCCAAAGAAATCCCAGGGCTGATCTCCTTCAGAATGGACTGGTTGGATCTCCTTGCAGTCCAAGGCACTCTCAAGAGTCTTCTCCAATACCATAGTTCAAAAGCATCAATTCTTCAGCGCTCAGCCTTCTTCACAGTCCAACTCTCACATCCATACATGACCACAGGAAAAACCATAGCCTTGACTAGACAAACCTTTGTTGGCAAAGTAATGTTTTTGCTTTTGAATATGCTACACTCTATTATACTTATTGGAGTATGACCACAAGCCTATTGATAATTGTCCACTGTTAACTACCTAGGCTTAAGGCTTATGAATCACAGGTTAACTTGGATTGTATCTTTCTTTTTCCTTTGTTCAGACTAGTTTCAGGGAATTTTGGGGAGGTGGGTCTGGGCACGTTCACTTAGGGTATATAAGGTTTTCACAAAAATTAGTCGGGGTCCTTGGCTAAGAGGAGACTCTGTCTTGGGCCCGCCTGTGTAATAAACTGCACTCCACTATCTGCATTGTCCTTCTGAGTGAGTTTGTTTCTTGGAACGCATGGCTCCAACAATCTAAACTAGGCCTGCCTTGTAGTTTAATCCAGCATTCTAAAATCATTCTTTAGGTAGGTCGCCATCTGCTTGGGAAATAGATGAAAAATGACAATAATAGGTGAGCTGCACCAGACAATACTACTTATATAATTCCCTCTGCTTTAAATAAATTTTTATTTTTGAAAATTTATATTTTTGCAGAAAACTTGCAAAGACAGTACAGAGTTCCTGTACATCCCTCAGCCAGTTTATCTTGAAGTCTAGTTAATAATCATGAATCAGTGTTATTTCTTTCTTTCTAATGTACCACAGTCATGAATGGCAAACTGATAAACTGGCTGAGGAATATACGGCAACTCTGTACTATCTTTGTATGTGTTCTGCAAAAATATAATTTTCAAAAAATAAAAATTGAATTTTCCACTAATATCCTTTTTCTGTTCCAGGTTCCCATCCTGGATGTTTCATTGCATTTATTGGTCTTGTCTCCTTTATCTCCTCTGGGCTGTGACAGTCTCATCTTTCCGTATCTATTGTTTGGAAGTTCGTCTCTAAATCCAGTTCAAAGTTGAGGGGAGGGGAGATGACTAAATTTTATCTCCTGGAGTAGGGGGTATCCATGCACATTATTTTGAATTCTTCTATAAGGCAGATTCATCTTTTCCCACTCATTTATTTATGCATTCAATTATTTATTTATATCACTATAGACTCATGTATATTTATTTTATACATTTTTTACTCATGTATATTTATTTTGTACTTTGGGTTATAATTTCACACTTAGTTTTTTATTTTCTTGCTCAAATTCCAGCTTTGGGCTTTGGGAGCTCTTTCAACTGGCTCTTGTGTGACTTGATCTGCCCCTTCCTACCCTTTAATTTTTTTTAGTACGTCCTTGCTTTCTGGTCCTACAAGTTACTCCAGGATTATCTTATATTTTCCCTGTCCCAACCCTAGAATCAGTCATATCTCCATGAAACTTTGGTTTCATGTATTAACGAACAGAATTTTGAAAGCAAGATCTGGGTGCTGTATATGCATACTCATTGCTATTGGGATATTGTTGCTTCCAGCTAACAGAACTAGGTCGTATATGTGTATATATACCAAGGCATGCTGTGCTGTGCTTAGTCTCTCAGTCACGTCGGATTCTCTGTGACCCCATGGACTGTAGCCCACCAAGCTCCTCTGTCCATGTGGATATTCCAAGCAAGAATACTGGAGTAGATTGCCATGCCCACCTCCAGGGGATTTTCCTAACCCAGAAAATAAACCCAGGTCTCCCACAATGCAGGAGGATTCTTTACCATCTGAGCCACCAGGGAAGCCCAAGAATACTGGATTGAGTGGCAGATTCTTTACCAGCTGATCCACAAGGGAAGCCCTCATCTGCTTATATATTATGTTAAACATGAGTCTGTGCTGATGTCCCAGATCCTGAAGCTAATACCACATGGTATGTTCTGAAAATCTCTGATTTTGCTCATCTGTAACTTCCTTCTCAAGAGTGGGAAGTTTGGTTCTTACTATCGATTATCCATTTATGTGTTCAGTCTCTGTACACGTGTAAAGCATTTCAGAATCGCTAACCCATATCACCAGAAGGAACAAATTTACCAGCTAGAAACCAGTGTATCCTTAACAGTTCCTAGTCAAACCTCTGCTTCTCAGAGTTGCTTAAGTCAGCTCCTCTATCTCCCCCCTCTTCTGTAAAGTTATGTCATGCATTTGTAATCCAGTGAGATTTATATGCCATGGTCTAAACACCATTCTGGTTGTTGGTGGGTAGGGGGAGATGGGAGAGTTTGTCCTTGTTTTCTTTAGCTGCATACATTAAAGTTCACACTTTGTGATTTGCAGTTCTGTTGCATTGAGGGAATTATTTTCTTTTCCTTTTAATTATTTTAATTGGAGGATAATTACTTTACAATATTGTCATGGCTTTTGCCATACATCAACATGAACCAGCCACAGGTATACATGTGTCCCCCCATCCTGAACCCCCCCACCTACCTCCCTCCACTCTATCCCTCTGGGTTGTCCGAGAGTATTGGCTTTGGTTGTCCTGCTTCCTGCATTGAACTTGCACTGGTCATCTATTTTACATATGGTAACACACATGTTTCAATGCTATTCTCTCAAATCATCCCACCCTTATCTTCTCCCACAGAGTCCAAAAGTCTGTTCTTTACATCTGTGTCTCTTTTGCTGCTCTGCGTGTAGGATCGTCATTACCATCTTTCTAAATTCTATATATATGCATTAATATACAGTTTTTGTGTTTCTCTTTCTGATTTACTTAACTCTGTATAATAGGCTCCAGTTTCACCCACTTCATTAGAACTGACTCAAAAGTGTTCCTTTTTATAGTTAAGTAATATTCCATTGTGTATACGTATAACAACCTCCTTATCCATCCATCTGCCGATGGACATCTAGGTTGCTTCCATGTCATAGCTACTGTAAGTAGTGCTGCAATGAACACTGAGGTACATATTTCTCTTTCAACTCTGGTTTCATTGGTGTGGATGCCCAGCAGTAGGGTTGCTGGGTCATATGGTAGTTCTATTCCCAGTTTTTTAAGGAATCACCATGCTATTCTCCATAGCAGCTGTACCAGTTTAAAACAGATTCAAGCTTCTACAATGAGCCAGGACAGTAGGGGTAGGTTTTGAGAAACATTCTTAACTTGTTGGAGACCTGCCCCATCATCCTTATTACAATACCAAGGAGAACTTAACATCCTATCCAGGAGTGCTGTGAAAATATACATTCATGTTGGTATACCACTCAAGAGGAAGGTGAGAGAGGAGAAGCTAAAAATACTAAACATTAGGAGCTGAAGTACATTACATAAGATGCTACAGAAAAATCCAACAAACTTTTTGGCCAACTCAACAGTATCCCAGAAGAACATGACGTTACTTTTTTTATTATTAAACTTTTTTATTTTGTATTGAAGCTTAGCTGATTAACAGTGTTGTGATAGTTTCAGATGAACAGCAAAGGGACTCAGCCAGACATACATGTGTTGTTGTTCAGTCAATCTCTCATTTCTAGCTTTTGCAACCCCATGGACTGCAGCATCCCAGGCTTCCCTGTCCTTAACTATCTCCAAGAGTTTGCTCAGAAACTCATGTCCATTGAGTCAATGATGCCATCCAACCATCTCATCCTCTGTTGTCCCCTTCTCCTCATAGATGCAATTATTATTAAATAAGTTTCATGTGTCAAGGTGAAGGGCACAGAGTGTAAAGACAGTCACTGAAGCAAATTTCCACGTTTTCACCTATCAACCAAGCACTCTAGGTTATTCTCTGAGAACTGACTCCACAGAAAACACCTCCAGGTGCTTCATAAGCTGATCCCTCTCCTCCAGGTGGGCCTATCCAGGGTGCATGATCATGCTCCATGTCTCGTGCATTTTTCACTCACACTGTTCCATACCTTCCTGCTTTGGATGTGCTAAGCCTTCTGCCTGAAGATCCTTGCTTCTGTTTTAAGTTTTGGCCACGAGTCTTGTGGGATCTTAGCTCCCAGATCAGGGATCAAACCCACACCCCCTGCTTTGGAAGGCAAAGTCTCAACCACTGGACTGCCAGGGAAGTCCCAGTGAGTATTTATTGAAAGATTATTTTGTGCCAGGCTTTATATTATGTTCTCTTGGGGAACACAAAGATGTATGAGTCACATTCCTACCCTTGGGACCTTGTAATCCAGAAGGGAACCCAAGGCGTATCCAGAAAATCTAAGGTACAGGATTTGCCTAAAAGTAGAGAAGCCGAGAGCACGTATGAACAATGGTTGGGATGTCCACAAGATAATCTAAGGGATGGACCATGAAGAAAGAAGTCTGGCTGACAATATTGGATATTTTGCTTACAAGGCAGGAGTAACCAATGAGGTGAGGCCTGCATAACAGACTGAAGAGGTTGTATATTTTCTGTAGCCAGTGATGAAATATCAGAGGTTGTTAAGCATAAACCTTAACTGTGAATTTCACTCTCTTAGTAGAATAAATCAGGAAATACTATATATTATATATGAATATGTTACTAACATCTTCAGTTCAGTTGCTCAGTCATGTCCGACTCTTTGCAACCCCATGAATCGCAGCACACCAGGTCTCCCTGTCCATCACCAACTCCCGGAATCCACCCAAACCCATGTCCATCAAGTCAATGATGCCATCCAACCATCTCATCCTCTGTCGTCCCCTTCTCCTCCTGCCCTCAATCTTTCCCAGCATCAGGGTTTTTTCCAATGAGTCAGCTCTTGGCATCAGGTGACCAAAGTATTGGAGTTTCGCCTCAACATCAGTCCTTCCAATGAACACCCAGGACTGATCTCCATCTTAACCTTGTCAATTAGAACACAAACTTCTTGAGGGAATGGTTTTTGGATTTCTATTTTTTTTTTAATCCTCCATAATACATATTGAATTACGGCTAAATGGGGGCTTCTGAATTAGTGAATCCTGAAATTCAGCAATGGTAATAAGAATAATAACTGCTGATATTTATTGAGTACTTATACTGTATACCACACAGTGTGTGCTGACAGTACTGCTCTTAGACCTGGGCATCCCCAGGTGGTAAAACATCTATGGGGCAAGTGCAGGTGAGCTGTCAGAGCCTGCACCAATCCCTAACCCCTAAACTGCCCACAGTCCTGCCTTCATGCTCATCCTCTGGGTACCAAGACCCAGAAATTAACTGCTCAGATGGTCTATACACACATCAAGGTCCAGCTTGGCCCTCTTCCCTAGGCTCCTTCTCCTGAAGCTGAGAGGCAGCCAAGGGGAAACTTTGCTTTTTGGTTATTGGGGTGGGGGTGGGGGTGGGTGAGCGATAGGACAAAGGGCAACTAGCAGTGGACTGGGGAGGGACGGCTCCATGGGTATCACCTTGAGCCTCACAAACACATTACCAACAGGCCAAGCACTCAAATTACCACACTTAATTCTTAAAACAGTCCTATAAGGTGTCCACATTATACAGAGGAGCAATAGACAGGCCAGGCAGCTTGTTTAAGGGAACGAGGCATATAAACAGTGGAAGATGGGATGCAAGCCCCGATCTCTTTAGCTGTGAACTTGAGGCTTTAACCATTACACTACACTGTACCGTCTTGTCCAGGGTCGCCATGTTCCATGACTCCATTTCCCGTGGTTTTCAACGAGTGGAATTCTGGAGCGGGTCACTGCACAACCAGCGTGTCTGTACCAAAGAGCCTGGCTGTGAAAAGAGCAATCGCTGATTCACAGCATTCAGCCTATTCACTGTGCTTAGCCTCGCTTCTCACCTGCCACTCTGGCCCCTTTTCTCTTTTGGATTTGTCCTCAGCCAGCAGCGTGGGCTCCAGTATTCACAGCATCTGCGCTCCTCAGCTCTCTAATGCACATGCGTGTACTTGAGACTCCATGTGTCTTTCAATCATGAGGTTTAAAATGGGTAAGCTCATTCCCGGCAAATGGCAGGTATGCCTCTCCAGGTGGGAGGGCATGACATTTCTGCTGCGTGCCACCTCCTCCCCCCCTCAACTCCCCCACAAAGGAGTATTTTAATAGAAGGTTAATGGAGGGCACGCAGAACAAAAAGAAAATGCTGTCATCATTATTCCATGTTGTACTCTAATAGAGGTCAGCTCTCTCTCGGATTTTTTTCCCCCATCCATCCTTAAAATGAATTATTTAGCCTATGAAAACAAAACTAGTTTATTTATGATGACAGAGAAGCTGTAAATGTGCTCCTGATCTGTGCATTGACTAATTAGATTAATTAAGCCAGCATGCATTTCAGAACAGGCAGGCAGGTGGCAAATAACATTTGAGATGATTTATATGATATATTCCATCAAGCTCACAGTTGATAAATAATATCACATTCATTCCATTAAGATATCGAAGTGGAAAAAGAAAATAGTGCATTCTTGGCTCTGGGCTGTTATCGAAAGAACAACTCTTGAGGTTACTACACTGAACATTACTTACTCTGCTCAAAACGCGGCCGGAGGGTGGGGGGGTGTGGAGGGGGTGTGGAAAAAGCCAAATCTCAAACTCAAGTTTGTCTCCTTGGTCCCTTTCATTATGCAAAGGTACTACTTTGCCTGGCAGTAGAATTGAATTTTTGAAATAGAGATGAGATTTGAATGTCAATTAAGTCATTGCTGCCTGCTACCAACTTTTGCTAGAAGCTCCCATACTCTGGTCCTGTACTAATCAGCCAGCTTCCAGTGTGTACTCTCAGTAAATGAGTGTGAAATTGGCTGAATAGAAAATCTTTCCTTCTGTGGTCTTCAAACTTCAGCATGCCTAAGAATCACTGGGAATGTTTGCACAAGTGCAGACTCGGGTCCTACTCCCTGTAGGTCTGGATGGAACTAGTAATCTGTATTCCTTTAATCAACACTTTGGATATGGATATAACCCCATTCTAACAAGCTCATGCACAAGAACTGAATCCTGGAATGTGACCTGTGGTTTTTCTGGATTCTCAAGTTCATTGAATATATTAGACTCACTTAGAGTTGTCAGCATTTCTCAGCATATAGTCAAAGGACCGTCTGCATTAGAATTTCCTAGAGAGGCATGGTGAGAATTCAGATTCCTGGGCTTCACTTAAAACCTACTAAATTTGAATTTGTAAGAGTTTTACAAGAGAGTATGCCTGTTAGCAAACTACCCAGGTGACTCTGATGCATACTAAAATTTAAGAACTACTGCCTTAGAGAAATGCTTGATGTAGGTGTAACAAAAATTGGCAGTCTCCTCCTGTAGACATGGGTTTGCTTAAAAGATGGAGATGTATGTCTTTCTCTGTCTGGCTCAGTAACCTCTCTAAGAATAGTCTTAGACCTAAACAGAAGGTAGTGCTGGAATTGTCTGCTCTCCAGGGTTACCTTTTGGTTTTCTAACCCTTTTTGGCTTATGCCCTGAGGGGCTCTGCAGAATTGCTACCATCTTGTTGAGGACAATTCTGGAGTTGCCTCTAGGTCACTGGGAATGCTGTAGTTAAATGGGAGGTCCCCTGAGCTACTGCCCTGGGATATAATGGTATGTCATGCAGGTGCCATGGCAAAGACTAATAGCAGAAATTGACATGTGAGACAGACCCCAATCAAAAACTGACATCCTCCCCAGCCCAGGAAGAGATGATAAGCCTTCCTATTACAGCAGAATGACAGGCAAAGAGGCAGAAGAGAAATAAGCAGCAGCCAAGTAACCCGGGACAGGCACAGCCCATACTTTGCAAGTATATCAGACAAAGCAAAGCCTTTATCAAAGGCCTATAATAAATCTTTATTTAACCTTTGTGATATCAGCTAACGAGAGAATAATCTGAAAAGTGTAACAGATTTAAGATGTTATCATCTGAGACCAGGTCAGACAAGGATGCGATGGATAAATGAGAACTTTGGAACCTGGGAGGAGAGGACTTTGCTCAAGACCAGAGCACACTGACTAAACTCATCATTCGTTCTACAGTGAGAAGGACTAGAAATTGATTTCAGAGCTTCTTTTACATGCTTAATGATTCTTGGAATAATTTATTTTTCCCATTGCTGTATGTTGTTTTCTCCTTCCATTGTGTAGATTCAATCAATAAATCCTTTTTATCTTAGTCCCCAAAGAAAGACTCTTGTCTATGTATATAGGGACCCTTGTCATGCAGTTGTGTCTGACTCTTTGTCATCCCATGGACTGAAGCATCCAGGGCTTCCCTGACTTCCACTATCGCCTGAGGTTTGCTCAAACTCATACCCATTGAGTCGGTGATGCCATCCAACCTTATTGTTCTCTGTTGTCCCCTTCTCCTCCTGCCTTCAATCTTTCCCAGTATCAGGGTCTTTTCCAGTGAGTCAGCTCTTCACATCAGGCTGCAAAAGTATTGGAGCTTCAGCTTCAGCATCAATCCTTCCAATGAATGTTCAGGGTTGATTGCTTTTAGGATTGACTGGTTTGATCTCCTTGCAGTCCAAGGGACTCTCAAAAGTCTCCAACATCACAGTTCGAAAGCATCAATTCTTCAGTGCTGAGCCTTCTTTAAGGTCCAACTCTCACATCTCTACATGACTACTGGAAAAATGTAGGGGCCTTAGATGGATGAATCCTCCTTGATGGATACAGAGAGGATCCCAGTTCCCAGAGTGCACAAAGCCTTGTCCACAACATTCCTCTGGAGCATCTTTCTGAATGAGCGAGCTACATCTTTGTAAAAGGATGATATCATTCAACTCTGCAAAAGTACATCCTAGTGCTGTGCTGTGCTTAGTTGCTCAGTCATGTCTGACTCTTTGTAACCCCATGGACTAGGCCTCCAGGCTTCTCTGTCCATGGAATCCTCCAGGCAAGAATACTGGAGTGGGTTGCCATGCCTTCCAGGGGATCTTCCCAACCCAAGGATCAAACCCAGGTCTTTCACATTGCAGATGGATTCTTTACCTTCTGGGCCACCAGGGAAGCCCAAGAATACTGGAGTGAGTAGCCTATGCCTTCTCCAGGGGATCTTCGCAACCCAGGAATTGAACAGGGGTCTCTTGCATTGCCGGCAGATTCTTTACCAGCTGAGCTACCAATGCCAAACCTCAAAAATCATTTTTGTTAAGATGGTCTTTCTTTTTTTTTTTTCCTTTCTAAATTGTTATTTTTTTTAATTTTATTTTATTTTTAAACTTTACATAATTGTATTAGTTTTGCCAAATATCAAAATGAATCCATCACAGGTATACATGTGCTCCCCATCCTGAACCCTCCTCCCTCCTCCCTCCCCATACCATCCCTCTGGGGCGTCCCAGTGCAGCAGCCCCAAGCATCCAGTATTGTGCATTGAACCTGGACTGGCATCTCATTTCATACATGATATTTTACATGTTTCAGTGCCATTCTCCCAAATCTTCCCACCCTCTCCCTCTCCAACAGAGTCCATAAGACTGTTCCATACATCAGTGTCTCTTTTGCTGTCTCGTACACAGGGTTATTGTTATCATCTTTCTAAATTCCATATATATGCGTTAGTATACTATATTGGTGTTTTTCCTTCTGGCTTACTTCACTCTGTATAATAGGCTCCAGTTTCATCCACCTCATTAGAACTGATTCAAATGGATTCTTTTTAATGGCTGAGTAATACTCCATTGTGTATATGTACCACTGCTTTCTTATCCATTCATCTGCTGATGGACATCTAGGTTGCTTCCATGTCCTGGCTATTATAAACAGTGCTGCGATGAACATTGGGGTACACGTGTCTCTTTCCCTTCTGGTTTCCTCAGTGTGTATGCCCAGCAGTGGGATTGCTGGATCATAAGGCAGTTCTATTTCCAGTTTTTTAAGGAATCTCCACACTGTTCTCCATAGTGGCTGTACTAGTTTGCATTCCCACCAACAGTGTAAGAGGGTTCCCTTTTCTCCACACCCTCTCCAGCATTTATTATTTGTAGACTTTTGGATCGCAGCCATTCTGACTGGTGTGAAATGGTACCTCATAGTGGTTTTGATTTGCATTTCTCTGATAATGAGTGATGTTGAACATCTTTTCATGTGTTTGTTAGCCATCTGTATGTCTTCTTTGGAGAAATGTCTATTTAGTTCTTTGGCCCATTTTTTGATTGGGTCATTTATTTTTCTGGAGTTGAGCTGTAGGAGTTGCTTGTATATTTTTAAGATTAGTTGTTTGTCAGTTGCTTCATTTGCTATTATTTTCTCCCATTCTGAAGGCTGTCTTTTCACCTTGCTGATAGTTTCCTTTGATGTGCAGAAGCTTTTAAGGTTAATTAGGTCCCATTTGTTTATTTTTAAAAAATATGGAACGCTTCACGAATTTGCGTGTCATCCTTGCGCAGGGGCCATGCTAATCTTCTCTGTATCATTCCAATTTTAGTATATGTGCTGCCGAAGCGAGCACAAGATGGTCTTTCTTAAACTATAATTTCCAGATTATATGCAGGTAAATAGTTTTCCTTCATAATGAAGTTTCTGTTAGCAATCAGTTCTTGAATGGTCTGCTCTGCTGTATCTCCTTGTAACAGTGGCTTGCTTTACCTTAGACCATCTGACAGCAGAGGCAAATGAAACAGGCCCAGTCGGGGTTTTGATATTTTTTTTTTCTATCAAGGGCACATGATTTTGTCGTATCTTCTCATTTGCTGATCTCAGTAGGCTCCCATCTCCTTATGACTTCGTGTATGTTTTAAGTTTTATTTTATGTTCTTCCTGTTTCTAAGATTCTAAGATGACTCTTAAATGTCTGATAATAAAAGCTGCAGAAGTCAGGTTTATTTAAAAATAAGTAGAAAATGTCAACTATAGCTGTAGAAAGTGTATTGCTAATCCAAAGGCCATTCATTCTTACTATGATTGAATATTAAATTTAGCTATAAACTTCCTTGAAGCCAAAACAAACATGAATGTAAGATGTGTTACATAATTCTTATTATTTATAGAAAATATCTAGCAATCATCTAAGGTGTGTTTGTGTGCTAAGTCACTTTAGTCGTGTCCAACTTTTTGTGACCCTATGGACAATAGCCCACCAGGCTTTTCTGTCCATGGATTCTCCAGGCAAGAATACTGGAGTGGGTTGCCATGCCCTCCTCCAGGGGATCTTCCCAACCCAGGGATCAAACGCACATCTCTTATATATCCTGCATTGCACGTGGATTCTTTACCACTAGCACCATCCAGGAAGCCCTATTTAATTTATAAAACTATTTTTAATCAGCTTTATTGAGGTATTATTTATATACAGTAAGTTCACCTATTTAAAGTTTCACTTCAACAAATGTTTGTAATTATGTATGTAATCATTATTGCTGTCCCTAGAAGCTCCATCATCCTAAACTGTTCCTTCTGTCTCTTTGCTTTGCCAGCAATCTCTTCTCCTAATCCTTGGCTCTGGAAACTTTTCTGCTTTCTATCACTGTATTTTTGCATTTTCTATTCAGTTTAGTTCAGTCGCTCAGTCATGTTGGACTCTTTGCGACCCCATAGACTGCAGCACGCCAGGCCTCCCTGTCCATCACCAACTCCCAGAGTTTACTCAAACTCATGTCCATTGATTCGGTGATGCCATCCAACCATCTCATCCTCTGTTGTCCCCTTCTCCTCCTGCCTTCAATCTTTCCCAGTATCTAGGTCTTTTCCAATGAGTCAGTTCTTCACATCAGGTGGCCAAAGCGCTGGAGTTTCAGCTTCAGCATCAGTCATTCTTATGAATATTCAGGACTGATTTCCTTTAAGATGGACTGGTTGGATCTCCTTGCAGTCCAAGGGACTTTCAAGAGTCTTCTCCAACTCCACAGTTCAAAAGCATCAATTCTTTGGCGCTCAGCTTTCTTTATAGTCCAACTCTCACATCCATACATGACTACTGGAAAAACCATAGCCTTGACTAGACAAACCTTTGTTGGCAAAGAAATGTCTCTGCTTTTTAATATGCTGTCTAGGTTGGTCATAATTTTTCTTCCAGAAGCAAGCATATTTTAATTTCATGGCTGCAGTTGCCATCTGCAGTGATTTTGGAGCCCCAAAAAATAAAGTCTGTCACTGTTTCCACTGTTTCCCCATCTATTTGCTATGAAGTGATGGGACCAGATGCCATGATCTTCATTTTCTGAATGTTGAGCTTTAAGCCAACTTTTTCACTCTCGTCTTTCACTTTCATCAAGAGGCTCTTTAGTTCTTCTTTGCTTTCTGCCATAAGGGTAGTATCATCTGCATATCTGAGGTTACTAATATTTCTCCCCACAATCTTATTTCCAGCTTGTGCTTTATCCAGTCCAGTGTTTCTCATGATGTACTCTGCATATAAGTTAAATAAACAGGGTGACCATATACAGCCTTGACATACTCCTTTCCCTATTTGGAACCAGTCTGTTGTTCCATGTCCAGTTCTAACTGTTGCTTCCTGACCTGCATACAGGTTTCTCAAGAGGCAGGTCAGGTGGTTTGGTATTCAACATTTCATTTTAACATTTTTTTTAACATCCTCTTTAACATTTTTAACATCCTCTTTAACATTTCATGCAAAGATGGCCACAATAAAGGACAGAAATGGTATGGACCTAACAGAACCAGAAGATATTAAGAAGAGGTAGCAAGAATACACAGAAGAACTGTACAAAAAATGATCTTCATGACCCAGATAATCACCATGGTATAGTCACTCACATAGAGCCAGACATCCTCAAATGTGAAGTCAAGTGGGCCTTAAGAAGCATCACTATGAACAAAGCTAGTGGAGGTGATGGAATTGCAGCTGAGCATTTTTGACAATATCATGTAAATGGATTTATACCATATATGGTCTTTATATCTGGTTTTTTCAATTAATGTAATGCTTCTGAGCATTATAGAGGGACAAATCACATTATTTAACTCATTCATTAGTTGATATAAAATTTTTTCCCAATTTTTGGCCATTGCCAATAAAGCCACTGTGCTTCCCTGGTGGCTCAGATGGTAAAGAATCTGCCTGCATTGTGGGAGACCTGGGTTTGATCCCTGGGTTGCGAAGATCTCCTGGAGAAGGGAACAGCTTCCCATTCCAGTATTCTTGCTTGGAGAATTCTGTGAACAGAAAAGCCTGGCAGGCTACCGTTCATGGGCTAGCAAAGAGTTGGACACAAGTGAGCAACTTTCACTTAAAATAAAACCACTAGGAATTTTCATGAACAGGTAACCATGTAGACAGACACTTTTACTTCTCTTGGGTAAATAGGAGTTGCTCCACACCTTTGATATGCTTGGTATTATCAGGCTTTTTAGCTATTCCAGGGGTGTTGGCTGGTATCACTGTGGTTTTCATTTGCATTTCCCTATGACTACCAATAGTGAGTATCTTTTTGCATGCTTATTTGCCATTCAGATATCTTTGGTAGTTTCTGCTCAAATTTTTGCACACTTCTTATCAAGTTGTCTGCCTTCTTATTTTAAAGTTGTGAAAGTTCTATGTATTCTGTAATTTAACATATATTCTTGATTCAGTTCTTCATCAGATATATATTTTGCAAACATTTTCTGCTAATCTATTACTTGCCTTTTTATTTCCTTTACAGTGTCTTTTGAAGAATAAGTGTTTTAATTTTGATAAAGTCAACTTATCAATTTTATTTTAGTTCACACTTTTTGTATTTCTAAGAAATATTACCTAGTCCAAGACACAAAGATTTTCCCTTATGTATTTTGTAGAAATTTTATGTCAGTCCAACCTACTTTTTCCCCTTATTGTTCCTTTCTGTTTTCTTTCAATTTCAGTTTATTCTTACTATTTGAATGAAAGGGAACAGTGCTAGAATTAAGGAAATCCAAATAAAGTATGGACTTGAGCTAATAATAATGATCTATGTTGGTTCATTCATTATACAAACATACCATACAATCTTGTCAATTTTTCTGCAAATTTAAAACTGTTCAAAACACAGAGTTTATCTTTTGAAGAAAGAACAGTGTTTTCTGAACACTGGACATGTCTGAAACACCTGGGTTACACAAATATTCCTGTTTGTCAATTTTTCTTAGCTCCAGTTATGTTTGCCTTCACATGTTTGAAGACAAATAGAAACAGTGGGATGAAGAATTACCATTGTGTATTGCCCTACGGAGATGCAGCCTGGTGAGAAGAATGTGGTGGAAGAGCATGGTACATGCCAGACGGCAGCCCATAATTTATGATAATTTCCTTGTTTATTTTTTAAAGCAACCAACTTCCCTATAAAAGAGCCCAAAATTATATCATTTCTTTCTCTTTTTAGCTTATTAATTCTTCAAAGCTATAAACCAAGCCTTCTCATTCTTATTTGCAGCACAAAGTACCTTGTACTCAGTAAATAGCTCTGGTTTGAATGAATGCCATAAATAAAGGCATTGATGAACATAGAGCAGTCTATGCATCTAACATAAGAAAATATGTAATAGTCAATTTAGATTCTCATCAATTAAACATAACAAATGCTTGTTACATCCCCTAAAAAATTAACTGTTGTTAAAATTACTAAGGCAATTAAGTCTACATCATGAATTCATCATAATGAAAAAGCTTCTCTACCTAGAAGAAAATAAAATGTTTTTCAGTTCGACAAGCAAAAAAACCCATATTTTGAAAGATTACTTTTCATCTTTTTGACATCCTTGTCACTCAAAGCCAGAAAACTTGATTTAGGGGTTTCAAACTCTGTCACTTAGAACAAATTTCATGCTGTGGATATCTATGCAAAATTTCAGTGGTAATGTTTTCCTGGCCAAGTTATTGCAGCTTTCATAAGAGAATTTTCAGCAGAGACTCTGGCAGGTTCTAAAGGTAGAAGATTGAATATTGATGTAATGTCAAAAGAGTTCCATAATTAAAGGTGTTTCTTTATAGCGTATCCCTCCATCTATTCATTAATTCAACAAATATTTATTGGGCACCACCTATATGTCAGACACTGCATGAGCAAGGCTTTTCTCTTTCCTGAATCAGATAGTAGCAATTGAAAGAATGAATGAGCACCTAAATGAATAAGAGATGCCTCCATATTACTGCACTGCTTCAGAGCCCATTGCGGGTGATTAATGTCAAGGGAAAGATTGAAAAGTATCCAAAAACGTACTGATTTAGAAAAGCTTCTTTTCCTTTCATGATCTCCACTCCTACGATTTTCAACCCAGAAAGAGAGCTGAGTAATCTTCTGCACTCTTGCCTTGTTCTCCTGTCTTTCAGTCACCTCCTCCAAACACCAAAAGGTCTTTCCCTTCCTGTCTGTTAGGAACTGCTCTTATGTCATATCCATCTTTTGGGGGACATGAGACAGCCTGGTCTCTGTTTTTTATTGTTTTTTCTGTTGGTTTTCTCATTTAAACTTATGTAGAATAGAATGTCGGAGAAGGTGATGGCACCCCGCTCCAGTACTCTTGCCTGGAAAATCCCATGGACGGAGGAGCCTTGGTGGGCTCCAGTCCATGGGGTCCCCAAGAGTCGGACACGACTGAGTGACTTCACTTTCCCTTTTCAGTTTCATGCATTGGAGAAGGAAATGGCAACCCACTCCAGTGTTCTTGCCTGGAGAATCCCAGGGACGGGGGAGCCTGGTGGGCTGCCGTCTATGGGGTCACACAGAGTTGGACACAACTGAAGCGATTTAGCAGCAGCAGCAGAATAGAATGTACAGAAACTAAATAGTATAATGAAACCTCATGTATCCATCACATAATCCCCCCCAGACCATGAACCCAAGGCCAATTCTATCTACACCTTCATCCACTACCCCCTCCTTGTACTATTTTGCAGCAGATCCCCAGCACCAGATATTTTCAGTTGTATGCTGGACTTAATAACAGAAAGATTAAATGAAAAGACTTCAAATTTCTGAAGGAGGAAGGAAAGTGCAAAGTGGTTCCAATAAAAATTATTTGCTTACAGTAAGATAAGCTGAAAAGTGAAAAGGTTAATAAAATCACCTGCTTTGAAGGGAAATGGCTAAATACAGCCCTGGGAACATCAAGGTCTAGGGACCAGAGAACAGTCTGAACTTTTTGTTTTTGATCTGTTTCTATCGCGTATCCTTGCATTTCTCTCTTTATTGGCTTAGTTTATCCTCAAACATAAGCACTCTTGCCTGGTGGCTCAGTTGGTAAAGTATCCACCTGCCAAAGCAGGAGACCTGGGTTCGATCCCTGGGTCGGGAAGATACCCTGGAGAAGGGAATGGCAGCCCACTCCAATATTCTTGCCTGGAGAGTCCCGTGGACTGAAGAGCCTAGTGGGCTACAGTCCATGGGGTCTCAAAGAATCGGACATGACTGAGAGACTAACACTCCCCATATGGAAGGGACCATATGACTGTAGAGCCATCTCTGAACTTACACACTAATAAGCCCATGACTCTGGAGGGAAAGACAGAGTCATCCCTGCCAACTTCAGTCTAAAAAACCCAAGGGGGTATTCCCAATGGTGCCAGTTGAAATTATGTGCTTTTTCCTTGACCTGTCACTGAGTTCAAAGGAATAGGATACTCTGATGCAGATTTGGCCACACATACTTCTCCTTCACTGGTATTAACAGGGTGGGTACAGAAGGAAGGAAGAAGGCACAAAGACTATATCTTAAGAAGGAGAGGGACCTGACATTTATTGGGTTTCTAAAATGTGATAGGCGATACCATATTTTTTATAAACTAAGAATTCTTAAAAGATAAATATAATTATTTGCCTTTATGATCTTTAGAAACAGTCATTTTTATTTATTTTCTGTCTTTATTTAATGCCATGCATAGCATGCAAGATCTTAGCTCCCAGACCAAGGATTGAAGCCGTGCCCCTCCATCAGGAGTGCAGAGTCTTAACCACTGAACCACCAGGGAAGTACCTATTTGCATTTTTGAACGAAAGAAGGAAAATTCAGAAATTATACAGTTTGCCCAAACTTTGGCTCTTTTGGTATACCCATTTCTACTGCTCGTGCTTTTCCTGAGTTACGGTGTTTTAAAGTATGTGATGAGCACACATTGAGTAAAGAGGATGTTTCAAGAGAGAAGAGATTTTGATGGTTGTGAAACTTAGGCCCAGGAGGCAATATGAAACCATATAACCTTAAGCAATTTACTTACCTTCTTCTCCATGCCTCAGTTTTCTACTGCATAAAGTCATTGTAATAATAACCAGGTAGGTTGCAAAAATTGAGAAAAGAGATGTATGTAAAGTACCTCATACAGTGCCTGGCTTAACGTAGGAAATAAATGGTTGCAATTATTAGTAGTGTAACTACAGCCCAGTGCTCAAGGTGAGTACAAAGAAGCGATTATCAAAAGCAAAAACTCCAGGGTCGCCAGCTGTGATAAATTTCCATGACTGTGAAATGCAAATACTGTATTTTTATTATTTCTTAAAAGGTAAGACCCAAAATATACAAAGATGTTTTTATTATTTTCTATCATCAAATGCATGAACTTTCCCTCAAATCTGGGAATCTACTGGAAGTTCAACAAGGGAGGATAACAAGGTTACTTACTAAAAAGGGAAAAATTGAAAAGCACAAAAAACCTCGCAGACCTAGAAAGAGAGATGTTTGAGTGGTTTTGTCAAATTAGGGTAGATATCATTTCCCATTTCTGGTTCTTATTTGAAAGGGAAGCCAATGAAATTGCCTTAAAGAGGATAATCATCCCAATGAATGGTTTTAGCCTTTTAAATCTAACATCTAATGATGTGACAACAGCATCTCTATTTGCTGAAGACCAGAGAACGGCCACTGCTGTTACAGCTGGAAAAGTTTGGCAGTGAAAATAGAAAGAAAATTCTGAATGAATACCACCCTAGGAATATATTCAATCTTCCAGATAAAACTGTCTCTGCCTCCATTTGCAGCTTGCCAGACATGATTCTTGTCATGAAAGATACAACTCACTCTAGAAGGGATTGTGGTAGAATGGCTCAAAGAAAATTTAAGTCAATGGAATACAGAAATTTCAAACAGTTCCATTGTGAGGTTTCTGGAACCTACAAATATATGGTGACAGGAAGATGCAGATGGTCTTAGGTACATGTGGCAACTTTCCTAGCTGCAGATACTTGTGCTATCCCATGGAGGAGAGTGAAAAACTCAACATTAAAAAACTAAGATCATGGCATCTGGTCCCATCACTTCATGACAAATATAAGGGGAAAAGGGGGGAACAGTTACAGATTTTATTTTCTTGGGCTCTAAAATCACTGTGGATGGTGACTGCAGCCATGAAATTAAAAGATGCTTGCTTTTTGGAAGGAAAGTTATGACAAACATAGACAGCATATTAAAAACCAGAGACAATCACTTTGCCAACAAATGTCCATTGAAGCTATGGGTTTTCCAGTAGTCATGTATGGATGTTAGAGTTGGGTCATAGAGAAAGCTGAGCTCCAATACTTTGGCCACCTGATGGGTAGATACGACTCATTGGAAAAGACCCTGATGCTTGAAAAGACTTGAGGGCAGAATGAGAAGGGGGTGACAGAGGATGAAATGGTTAGATAGCATTGCCGATTCAATGGACATGAGTTTGAGCAAACTCATGGAGATAGTGAAGGACAGGGAAGCCTGGCATCCTGCAGTTCATGAGGTTGCAAAGAGTCGGACACGACTTAGAGACTGAACAACAGCAACAAATTCTATGGAATTGAATTTATCTCTGATCTTGGCCAGATTAAGTCGTGAAAATTTACTTAACAACCTGAACCACAAAAATAGAAAATCTGATAGAGGTGGTCAGGTAAAGCAGAATGCTTTTTATTTCTTATTCCTTACTACTATCCCTTCTTTTTGTCTTCTGCTGCTGCTGCTGCTAAGTCGCTTCGGTCATGTCCGACTCTGTGCGACCCCATAGACGGCAGCCCACCAGGCTCCCCCGTCCCTGGGATTCTTCAGGCAAGAACACTGGAGTGGGTTGTCATTTCCTTCTCCAGGAGATCTCCCTGACACAGGGACTGAACCCAGGTCTCCTACATTGCAGGCAGATTCTTTACCATCTGAGCCATAAGGGAAGCCTGGAAGAATTATTAATATTTATCCAAATCTGTGATCCTAAAAGGAACAAGTTCCTTTAAAACTCTATAGGGTGAGGAGGTAGGTCTTGATTCCATGCTGACTTTTAGTGCTTCTCAGATAATGAGGAATTTCTGTACAAAGTACTGCAGTCCTGAAGGAAAAGCCTGGGATCAGTCTTATTTTGACCTAATCCCTCATCTCTCTGGTTATTCTCAGTTCTTTCACTCCTGTTTCTATTCTGATACCAGGCTGTTTATCTCCAATTTGAGCCCTGGCAGTGGTGATGTCCACACTGGGGGGCCAGATGATTTCTTTTGCCTCTCAAATTTTCTCTGATCTTGGCAATAACCTAACTCTGAGTTGCCTGGGCAAACTGCTCTATGCTTCCCACTCTACCCTACATTTCAAATCTTTTTGAGCTCATGGCCCATTGAGTGGTCAAGTGTTAAACATGACTAAATAATATTGGGTTTAGCTACAAATTGGTAAGGCCAAGCATGTACTTTTATAGTTCTTTTATTCAATAATGGCATTACTAACAATTTCTTTAAATTTTTTATTATGGAAAATATCAAAAGCACATAAAAGTAGAATGGGATAATGAACTCCCTTGCACCATCAGACAGTTTCACAATTACTTTTTAAGTTTATGATTATAAAAATAGTTGCATAACTAGCAAATTACTTCAATACCTTACAATTACATTTTGACTAAAGCCACATTTGCAACTTGGCAATGTTGGCAGCCCTGCCTTTCAAGATCGTGTCCTGCCTTGCTCAGTTATAATGGGCCATTCCTCATAGCAGATTTAGCCTGAACTGCTTAAGCAAACCTACCAGAGATATTATGTGTTTGCTCTGTTTCTTAAAAATAGAAGGTGATTTAAAAGGTCATAAAAATGTTCATTCATGAGGTCAGTGCATGTGGTTATCCTTTTTGTCTCTGATAGCAATTTGGCAGGAGAGCATGTTTATTGCCTCTGATCTCAACCATAAAAAGGCCAGGGAGGTAACACAAACCATGCCAACCTCCCTTCATAATTAATTACACAGCCCATCCATGAACTTATCTAAACATATTTAGAAGCCATTTCTATATCTAGCCTGTACAAGTTCTGCAGGAGCCTGGTAGAGGCCTTGGAGATAGCAGTTGAAACAGGAGGTGGTGGGACCGATAAACAAGCACACATTTTACCCCACTAACACAGTTTTGGTGAAGTAGAATTCAAAACCACACCGCAGAATTAGCAGTTCTGCCAGTATGACTTTCTCTTTATTACTAACGAGCTTATCACCTCAGCCAATAAATCCTCACACAGTCAAAGGTAAAAACATCTTCAAAAAAACTGAAGTTACTCTCAGGTATTTTATAACTCATAGCACAATCCAGACTTACTGGAGATAAGATATGTATATATAAGAGCTCTTCCTGTCTTTAGCTCCAATAACCTTAGTCTGGACATTTATCTTTACTAACTTAAAGGGGAATTTTATGTATGTGTAAATCATACATACATATCACATACATATATCATATAAAGTATGTATATACAGATTTTTAAGGTAAAATCAGACATACTTGCTGGGTTATGTATGTTTTTAACTTGAGGTTAAAAAGTATTTTTTCTAAAAGATCATTTTGATGCAGGTCACTTTCAATGTCTTGATTTAATTTGTCACAGTATTGCTTCTGTTTTATTGTTTCTGGTTTTTTGACCAAGAGGCATCATAGCTCCTGGACCAAGGATCAGACCCACAATGTAATGCCAGGGAAGTCCCTAAAATATAGTTCTGAAGATGATGTATTTGCATCTTCTAAAAGGCTCATTGGTTTTAGGGAACTTCCCTGGTGGTTCAGATGGTAAAGAATCTGTGTGCAATGCAGGAGACCTGAGTTCGATGCCCGGGTAAGGAAGATCCCCTGGAGAAGAGAACAGCAACCCACTCCAGTATTCTTGCCTTAAAACATAGTTCTGAAGATGATGCATTTGCATCTTCTAAAAGGCTCCTTAGTTTTACAAGCAAAATCTTTGGTGCTGCCCCAGAAGTTGGTCTGTGTTCCCTTCTTTACCTCAGCCTTTTCTCCATGTATCACGTACCCGTCTTTAGTAGGATGCATTAGAGGAGTAAAGGGCTGTCAGGAGATAAAACTGGGGTGACTGTAGGCATAGTTCAGTAAAGTCTGAGTCCAAGAAGAAGAGCCTACCATATTGTCAATAAGTTATGAAGGATATCAGATAAAAGGAACAAATATCGATGCATTCTGTGTGATTGCATTTTGTATTGAATCAGGTTAGTTAGAAAAAGTAAAAGATAAGAAGACTAATAACGTCTCACTTCAAGGACAAATTTCACATCCTACAAACTTCCCCAAATCAAAAATTTAGTCATTACAAATTGTGTTTATGTTATTGTCACTTAAAAGTTCTGTTTTTGTAGATGCATCAAAATAACTGTCACTTGTCCCCAGGTTTAGTCTGGAACCAAGTGAGCTTGAAAAAAGGCCTCCCGGGTGGCTCAGTAGTAAACAATCCACCCACCAATGCTAGAAATGCAGGTTCAATCCCTGGGTGCAGAAGATCCCCTGGAGAAGGAAATAGCAAGCCACTCCAGTATTCTTGCCTGGAAAATCCCTTGGACAAGGAGCCTGGTGAGCTATATAGTCCATGGGGTCACAAAAGAGTTGAGCATGACTTAGCAATTAAACAACAACAATGTGAATTTGAATGGGATAAGAAGGCATCCTTTGAACCAAATGCAAAGTTTTGTTTTGTTAACAGATGTTTTTCCTTGAACAGTGTTTGATTTTCTTAGCTGACTCAGTGAATTCCTCTCTGGGAAGCCAAAGGCTTCCTTAGAATCTGGAGAAGTGTGGATTGTCTGTCCAGGTGTTAACTGGGGCACAATCAGTTAGACAAAAGACAAAACTGAATGGCAAGGAAGGTCAGTTTGCAGCTTAATCAGAGAGGGAACTGTGACTCTGAAGCTGTCAAGTACACTCTAAGGCTGAGACTCTATGCCCCTAGGGAAAGAAGAACAGAGGGCTGTGTTCCTTGGCCCACTCCTGGAGAAGCACTGTGACCTACATAAGCATCTGATGGCACTATGCTGTAAGGCATTGCCTCACTCTTGTTTGGGAAGGGCTTAGCTCATGCTAAGCCCTTTGCCTGAAAGTTCTCATTTCCAAAACAATCCCTCCCCATCCTGTAGATTTCAGCTCTTGCCCAGCGAAGCCATTGTCAATGTGGGCCAGGTTTCTTTAATCTAAGCATGCACAGAACCCAGGTTATAGACCATTTACTTTGCTCATAAATTACTTGTAAATGCTTCAGCATACACAGTCCATTTGTCTTAGTTTTTATCTTAAATATGCTTCATTCATAGTTGAATGACCTTAATATAAAACACCCTCACTCAGGGTGTGATTTTTGTTGTTGTTCAGTAGCTAAGTCATGTCCAACTCTTTGTAACCCCATGGACTGCTACACATCAGGCTCCTCTGTCCTTCACTATCTCCTGGAGTTTGGTCAAATTCATGTCCATTGAGTTGGTGATGCTATCTAACCATCTCATCCTCTGCCACCCTCTTCTTTTGCCTTCAATCTTAGCCAGCATAACGGTCTTTTAAAGCTCTAATAAAACTCTACACTCCCAGGGCAGCTACACAAATTGACAAGTATCTCTAATTCACCAGAGGGCTTGATGTTCAGCACATTGCATTTCTCATTGGTTTAATGAGTAGTATTTTTTAAATGCGGATTGGCTAGAAATCTCATACACCTTCTCCTGCCTCTGCAGAAATAGGACAAAGAATTGAGAGGCTGCAGTAGCATAAACTTTTCAGAAATGTGTCAAATTTAGGCATCCGTCTCTTTCAGGATCAGGATGCTTACAAAGGCTGTTGACACCCAAATCTTGCTGTTGAAATGCTGTCACATTAATTTCAACTGGACTTTTAATACAGCATCTAAGAGTCTTGTTGCTCAGAATGTAGTCTGGGAACAGCAGTGTCAGCCACACATGAAAGCTAGCTGGAAATGTAGACTTTCAGGCCCTTTCCCTGAAATTAATGAAATTAAAAGATGCTTGCTCCTTGGAAGAAAAGCTATGACCAACCTAGACAGCATATTAAAAAGCAGAGACATTATTTTGCCAACAAAGGTCCGTCTAGTCAAGGCTATGGTTTTTCCAGTGGTCATGTATGGATGTGAGAGTTGGACTATAAAGAGAGCTGAGCACAGAAGAATTGATGCTTTTGAACTGTGGTGTTGGAGAAGACTCTTGAGAATCCCTTGGACTGCAGGGAGATCCAACCAGTCCATCCTAAAGGAAATCAATCCTGAGTGTTCTCTGGAAGGACTGAAGTTGAAGCTGAAACTCCAGTGCTTTGGCCACCTGATGTGAAGAGCTGACTCATTGGAAAAGACCCTGATGCTAGGAAAGATTAAAGGCGGGAGGAGAAGGGATGACAGAAGATGAGATGGTTGGATGGCATCGCCGACTCAATGGACATGAGTTTGGGTAAACTCCAGGAGTTGGTGATGGACAGAAAAGCCTGGTGTGCTGTAGTCTATAGGGGTCACAAAGAATCCAACACAAGTGAGCGACTGAACTGAACTGAACAGGCCCTTTCCCAGGCCTACTGCACGTGAACAAGATCCCCAGTGATCTCTCTGCCCATTGACGACTGAGAAGCTCTGCTCACATTTAAGGACCAAAGGTTGGGACTTCATGAACCTTACAGACGAGGTCGTATGAATTCATTTGTGTTTCTTTATGGATGCCAGTTTACAACTCTTTGTGTGACTGGATTCCATCTGAGGCTTACTGTCACTGTAGCAGACATGTAGTGGGGAGGAGGTAAGTGGGGAGAATGCAGTCTCCACCAAAATTAATTTTTGGAGCCCACCTTTACCTACCATAAATAACTTTATCACTGCAAACTAGTAAATTGGCCTGGGTCAGTCTATAGCCTTCTCTTTCCAATCTGTCCCTGTTTACAATGTTACATTCCACGTGTGATTATTCAGTTACTGTGTGTCTCCCTTACACTGTAGGCTCCAAAGGGCGTAAGCGGGTTTCATTTTTTCTGTAGTATAGTGTCTACCCTTGCTACTAGCAGATACTCAATAAATATCGTTGAAGCAACAGAAGGTTTATGATGTTTCTGAGCAGGCAGGGAGAATACATTCAAGCTTTTATGGGCTTTTCAACTTTGAACTGGCTCTTCGGTGCTGAATGAATAACTTCCAATGCAATTTGCCACCCAAAATCCAAGCAAACATTTCCCAAATACCCATCTGATATACCTCTAGTTCTAGTACAGTGAAGTTCAGGGTTTGGTGAGTTATTTATAAAAGTGTTTCCTTTTCTTTTTTGCTTTTTTTTAAAAAATATTTTTGCTTATCGCTATTTGGTTGCAGCTTGCTAATCAGGTATGTACATATTTAATCATCACAGAATGAATAACCACAGTGTTAAAAGGAACGTGGACAAATCGTTTCCTGACTTCAGTACAATGTTCTGGGCTCAGAGTGGCAGACAGCCATTTCATCAGAAAGCAAGGAAATCCAGCCAGTGGTGACATACGTATGCCTTCCCTCACTTCAGTTATGTGAAATAGAGAATTTTATCAGAAATATATAATCAATTTAAGCTTATTTTATGCAAATTATACCCTATTAAGGAAGCTTGTAAGCAAGATCTCTGAAAACAAGATTCTGCAGGATTTTTGGCACTGCTGTGACAGACAGTACTAAATGCCAGCAGACTTGCATATTTAAAATACTTAATGATGGAGAGAAAATATAAAATTAATTATCTTGGTGAGAAAAAAACTGTCAGATAATTTATTTAAAACTATTTTCGAAAATTGTTACATAAAACATTTCTAAATAAGAGCAATTGATCTATCTAACAATAGAAATTGGAACTTTACCAAAATGGTGGCAAATTAAGATTTATATGGAGCTCCAATCCAAACAATAGATGAAATAACTTGTACCTACAATACACAATTGATTGTTCATGAATCTATTGGGCCATAAAAATGGCTTGGCAGCCCGTATTTGCAAATTCTAATAGCTTCTATGAGTATTATTTGAGGAAAGTCAAATATCCTTAGTGTTATAGCCATGCCTTCAAAGGTTATTTTTCAAAGAATGGTGCTGTGGTTTCATATGGTGTGATGATTAATTTTGTGTGTCAGTTTGACTGGACCACAGGGTATCCAGACATTTGATCAAATAATGTTCTGGGTATGTGTATGAGAGTCTTTCTGGATGAGATGACATTTGAATTGAGTAGAGCAGATTGCCCTCCCTAATGTGGATGGGTCTCAACCGATCACTGAAAACCTAAATAGAAGGAAAAGACTAAGGGGGATCTTTGCCCACCTGTTGACTTGAGCTGGGACATCAGTCTTCTCTCGCCCTCAGCTAAAACTTGCACCAGTGGCTCTAGCAGCTCTTAGTCTTTTAAACTCAGACTGGAAATACACCAGCAGCTCTCCTGTGTCTCCAGTTTGAGGACTACAGATGTTGGGACCTCTTGATCTCCGTAACTGTGTGAGCCAATTCCTTACATTCCCTCTCTCTCGCCTTCTCTCACTCTCTCTATACATAATACATATATTGTATATATTTTATCTATATATATATGAATTTTATATGTATACCTTATATACATACATATCTGTTTGGATTATATCTATATATGTGGGCTTTATATGTATACATTAAATTAAATATAGGCATATACATAACATATATATATAAACATTATATATGATATATAAAACTATCTTATATATTGCTATATATAATATATATTATATATTTACTATATATGCATATTTTTGGGCTTTTTTTGCATTTCTTTTCCATGGGAATGGTCTTGATGCCTGTCTCCTGTACAATGTCATGAACCTCATTCCATAGTTCATCAGGCACTCTATCAGATCTAGGCCCTTAAGTCTATTTCTCACTTCCACTGTATAATCATAAGGGATTTGATTTAGGTCATACCTGAATGGTCTAGTGGTTTTCCCTACTTTCTTTGATTTAAGTCTGAATTTGGCAATAAGGAGTTCATGGTCTGACCCACAGTCAGCTCCTGGTCTTGTTTTTGCTGACTGTATAGAGCTTCTCCATCTTTGGCTGCAAAGAATATAATCAATCTGATTTCGGTGTTGACCATCTGGTGATGGCCATGTATAGAGTCTTCTCTTGTGTTGTTGGAAGAGGGTGTTTGTTATGACCAGCGCATTTTCTTGGCAAAACTCTATTAGTCTTTGCCCTGCTTCATTCCGTATTCCAAGGCCAAATTTGCCTGTTACTCCAGGTGTTTCCTGACTTCCTACTTCTGCATTCCAGTCCCCTATAATGAAAAGGACATCTTTTTTGGGTGTTAGTTCTAAAAGGTCTTGTCGGTCTTCACAGAACCATTCAACTTCAGCTTCTTCAGTGTTACTGGTTGGGGCATAGACTTGGATTACTGTGATATTGAATGGATTGCCTTGGAAACGAACAGAGATCATTCTGTCATTTTTGAGATTGCATCCAAGTACTGCATTTCTGACTCTTTTGTTGACCATGATGGCCACTCCATTTCTTCTGAGGGATTCCTGCCCACAGTAGTAGATATAATGGTCATCTGAATTAAATTCACCCATTCCAGTCCATTTCAGTTTGCTGATTCCTAGAATGTCGACATTCACTCTTGCCATCTCCTGTTTGACCACTTCCAATTTGCCTTGATTCATGGACCTGACATTCCAGGTTCCTATGCAATATTGCTCTTTACAGCATCAGACCTTGCTTCTATCACCAGTCACATCCACAGCTGGGTATTGTTTTTGCTTTGGCTCCATCCCTTCATTCTTTCTGGAGTTATTTCTCCACTGATCTCCAGTAGCATATTGGGCACCTACTGACCTGGGGAGTTTCTCTTTCAGTATCCTATCATTTTGCCTTTTCATACTGTTCATGGGGTGAACCGTGAACTTCCTGATGTTCAAGCTGGTTTTAGAAAAGGCAGAGGAACCAGAGATCAAATTGCCAACATCCGCTGGATCATGGAAAAAGCAAGAGAGTTCCAGAAAAGCATCTATTTCTGCTTTATTGACTATGCCAAAGCCTTTGTGTGGATCACAATAAACTGTGGAAAATTCTGAAAGAGATGGGAATACCAGACCACCTGACCTGCCTCTTGAGAAATCTGTATGCAGGTCAGGAAGCAACAGTTAGAACTGGACATGGAACAACAAACTGGTTCCAAATAGGAAAAGGAGTTCGTCAAGGCCATATATTGTCACCCTGTTTATTTAACTTATATGCAGAGTACATCATGAGAAACGCTGGACTGGAAGAAACACAAGCTGGAATCAAGACTGCTGGGAGAAATATCAATCACCTCAGATATGCAGATGACACCACCCTTAGGGCAGAAAGTGAAGAGGAACTAAAAAGCCTCCTGATGAAAGTGAAAGAGGAGAGTGAAAAAGTTGGCTTAAAGCTCAACATTCAGAAAACGAAGATCATGGCATCCCGTCCCATCACTTCATGGGAAATAGATGAGGAAACAGTGGAAACTGTGTCAGACTTTATTTTTCTGGGCCCCAAAATCACTACAGATGGTGACTGCAGCCATGAAATTAAAAGATGCTTACTCCTTGGAAGGAAAGTTATGACCAACCTAGATAGCATATTGAAAAGCAGAGACATTACTTTGCCAACAAAGGTTCGTCTAGCCAAGGCTATGGTTTTTCCTGTGGTCGTGTATGGATGTGAGAGTTGGACTGTGAAGAAGGCTGAGCGCTGAAGAATTGATGCTTTTGAACTGTGGTGCTGGAGAAGACTCTTGAGAGTCCCTTGGACTGCAAGGAGATCCAACCAGTCCATTCTGAAGGAGATCAGCCCTGTGTGTTCTTTGGAAGGAATGATGCTAAAGCTGAAACTCCAGTACTTTGGCCATCCCATGTGAAGAGTTGACTCATTGGAAAAGACTCTGATGCTGGGAGGGATTGGGGGCAAGAGGAGAAGGGAACGACAGAGGATGAGATGGCTTGATGGCATCACTGACTTGATGGACGTGAGTCTGAGTGAACTCCGGGAGTTGGTGATGGACAGGGAGGCCTGGCGTGCTACAATTCATGTGGTCACAGAGAGTTGGACACGACTGAGCGAATGATCTGATCTGATCTGATATATGCATGTTATATATGTGTGTGTTATATATTTATATATGTTTATATATAAGATAAATACAAGGTATGTGCATAAAATCCCTATAGATTTTTGTTGTAGTTATAACAAACATACATATACAATCCACATATATATATATATTTAGGCTTACTGGTGGCTCAGTGGTAAAGACACGGTGGTCCAGGAAGACCCCTTGGAGGAGGGCATGGCAACCCACTCCAGTATTCTTGCCTAGAGAATCACATGAACAGAGCAGCTTGGTGGGCTTCAGGCCACAGGGTCTCAGAGTTGGACATGACTGAAGCAACTTAGCAAGCATGCACATATATATATATATGTATTATGTAAATATATATATATATATATATATATCGTATTGGTTCTTTTTTCTACACATGGCTTATTCCAAGATAGTTCTTACATAAAAGGGCTACTTTTACCATTATTTTATTTTGGGAGTTGGAAATTTCTCTTTGTTTTCAAAACCAGACACATGAGAAGAGAAATATGCAGGACAGAGATCCATGCACTGTAATAATATGTGTATAAAGTGATTGAAATGGTTAAGTAAGGAATACTGTATTATGAAAATGTAACATTTTTCTTAGACTTTCAACTTCACATAGGGAACTTACCTTACATTTGGAAAGTATGAAGCTATAAGGTTTTATTACTTAGAGATATTTATGCACGTAGGTCCCTGAAATGGAAAAGCACACATTTTATCACCTTGCTCTATAACTCCAAACTGTTGAATAGATTTAGTATTTTTGAAATGAATTAAGACCACACATAGGCAATTTAAGCCCCAAAGCTTGTGATTTCAATAGGAATGAGAAGAATAAAATGGTGATGGAAAGATTTTCATAACACTAGGCATGCGCCCTTACTCTGAAAGAGTAGATGTGTAACACAGAAGTATAATTTAGACTAAGAGTGCAGAAAGAAAGTGAAATGTTGGAGAGCAGAAAGGGAGCTTTTCATTTTCTGAAGCCCAGGTCTTTCTCTTTCTAAAGTGGAGGTGGTCCACGATATAGATCATCTCTTGGGACCATAGGGGTAGAAAAGGCCACCTTAGACCTAATTCCCTCAGGCCACCTTAGACCTAACTCCCTCAATTCATTATTTCTGAGCTTGCAAATACCATAACCAAAGAGGTTGCTCAAGCCTTTCCCCCAGACTTACTTGCCTAAATAGGAGAAGATGGTTTAGTTATTCTACTGTTATGTTAATTTACGTAACAGAGCTTCACAGCCACACAGACTAACAAACAGGAATGGAAACTAGTCTCACTTTTTTTCTCCTTTGTACATATTTCCATTCTTCATTTCCTGGGATAGCACCCCTGCTCTTTTGGGATATTACAGATAAAAATAATGACAAAATAAGTCTTTCAGAAACTTCAAATGGAACTACACTACATAACTTGTATTTTCAGGGCAGCAGAGTAGACTTAGATAAAGAAAACCTAGGTTCTAACCTTATCCATTTAATTTTGATAAATATTCATAAAATGCCATCTATGCAAGATATCAACATAAACATCAAGCTTACATAAATGTTGATAGGAAAGATGACAAAGAGGTCAAAGGAAAGAAAGTGCATGGAAATAATTATAACACAATGAGATTTTACAGCCATATACTAGATCACAGGTGGTTTTAAGAAGAAAACTATCATTTCTGTTTGAGTCAAGGAAAGGCTTTGCTAAAGAAGCAGGCATGTTAACAAGAGTCTTTCTAAGCCCTGCATTTACACTGAATGTGAAGCTGATATTTGGTTGCTGAAGCATGTGTTCTTCAAGTCAACTTTTCAGTCTTTCAGATTTCTCTTTCCTCTAAGTATTCCAATGCTGATCGTTTTTCTTTTTCTCTCATGCCTATTCTTTCTTTTCAAAGCTTTCAGTCAACATTAATTATGCCTACCATACCAAAGATTATAACTGCATGCCTTTTCTAAAATATTGGTCTGTTTTGTCACATGGTCAAATGTTTTACAGATAAGCAAAATGCATGCAATCAAATTATGCAAATGCAGACCAACTTTGTTTTTTACCCATTTTAAAGCAGTTTCCACCCCCCCACCCCAATTTTTTTTTGTTTGGCCTTTCCGCTCCCTAACATTTGTCTCAACCCCACAGGTAAATCCTTATTCCTATGTAGTTCTACTTATTTTCCTCTTTATCGTATAATCACACACACACACATACAGTCATACCTTTACAATTCCCTCATTGTTCTACAAAAGTTAGATTATATAGTTTTCTCTATCTTGTTCTTATCATTCAAAAGTACTATAGAAATTCCTCTAAGTCTCCTAGTAGAGCTCCAAATCATCCTTTTTAACACTATAATATATTCCATTGTGTAAATGCAAAATGATTTTGTCAGTCATTCCAATAAACACAAGGATTTTTACCTCAAGAATTTTGCTGCAATAAATGTTGACATCCATATATTCTTAGATGTTTTTCTCTCTTTGATATGGATTCCTAGGATTAGAATTATTAGGTCAACACACATACACATACACCATTTTAATAGCTATTTCCAAGCAGGTTGCTTTCAAAAAATGTTTTAATTCACACCACCAATGTGTGAGAAAATACTCTTTCTGTATTCCTGTCAGTAACATATGTTTATAATTTTTTCAATCTCTAGGAATTGCTTTCTCCTTTTTTTCACTCTATTTAAAATTGAATATGTAAAACATTTACATGATTCTAAAGTCAAAGCAATATAACTGATAACATTCAGAGGAGCCACATTTCTATCACTGTCTGCTTCATTCTGTTGCTTACTTCCCCACAGGTAATAGTTTTTATTCCTTTTTCATTAATTCTTTAGTATTTCCTTTTCAAATATACTTATTTGCATTTGTATTTACACATTTAACCCCTTTTCTTTTACAGAAAATTAATAGAGCATATACATGTTTATGTACTTTGTGTTTTCCCTTAAATTATACCCTGGTTCTCATGCTACATGAGTGTGTAAAGAACTTCTTCATTCTTTTTTTACAGCTACATGATATTACATTGTCTGAATGCACCATAGCTTATTCAACCAGTGACCAATTGATGAACATTGGTGTTGATTTCTATCTTTTGCTACTATAAAAAAAAAGCCACAGTGAATAATCTTGAGCACAAGTCATCTCATATTCTTGCGCTGCATTTTTAAGCTAGATTCCTAGAAGAGAGATTTCTGAGAAAAAGACTGCTGTACAGTCGCTAAGTCACGTCCAACTCTTCATGATCTCGTGAACTGCAGCACACCAGATAAATGCATATATAATTTTTAGAGATGTTACCAAAAACCCATCTATAGGGGGTGCACAAGTTTTCATTCCCACAAAATATGAGACTGACTGTTTCCCCATAACCTTACCAAAATTTTCTATTTCCAAATGTTTATATTTCTATCAAACTGACACATGAGAAATGACTATATAATTTAATTTGGACTTTACCAGTTATGAGTGAGATTAATGACCTTTCCTGTGAATTCCTTGTTTATATGTATGATTCATTTTTCTACTGGGTTATTATTCTTCCCCCTCTTCAATTATAGTAGCTATTTATGTTTTAGTGATAATAGCCCTTTGTATAAATTCAAATGTTTTTAACTTTTTTTTACTTTGCCTATCATGATTTTAATCATCCAATTTTAAAACTGTAATTGCTGCTGCTGCTAAGTCACTTGTGTCGGATTCTGTGCGACCCCATAGACTGCAGCCCACCAGGCTCCTCCGTCCATGGGATTTTCCAGGCAAGAGTACTGGAGTGGGGTGGCATTACCTTCTCTGAAAATGTAACTGGATCTAATTATTTTAAATGTTTATGGATTTTGAGTTATGGTTGGTAAGTATTCCTACTTCCAGTTTTTAAATGATTCATCCATACTTTCAGGAGCTGTATATTTAGATTTTTGCATTTAGACCTCTATTCAATTTGGAATTTATCCTGGTATATGGAATGAAGTACAGATCTAATTGTATCTTTTTCAAATGTCTCAATACCATTAATTTAAAAGTTCAACTTTCCCTTAAAGATATGAATACCATTTTTGCATGCGTGCTAAGTCACTTTAGTTGTGTCAGACTCTTTGTGACCCTGTGGACTGTAGACCACCAGGCTCCTTTGTCCTTGGGATTCTCCAGGCAAGAAAATTGGAGTGAGTTGCCATGCCCTCCTCCAGGGGATCTTCCCAACCTAGGGATCCAACCCTCATCTCTTACATCTCCTACACTGTCCAGTGGGTTCTTTACCATAGTGCCATGTGGAAAGCCTGAATACCATTTTTAACAGATACCAAATTTCCATTTGCACAGGCTAAATTCTATACTCTATTCCATTCATCTATCAGACACAAATGTCATACTCACATAAAGGGTTTATAACATAGCAGCATCCCCGCCACTGACATCCTTACTTTGAAAGGTTCTTCTGACTCTATCTTTGCTTGTTTATTTTCCATATAAAGTTTAAAATCAACTTGGATAGCATCATTTAAAAATGCCTTAGTGTTTTTATTGGGATTATATTAAATTTACAAGACAAATAAAGAAGAATTAATATCTTTATGATACTGAGTCTTTTTATCTAAGAGCATTACAAGCTTTTCCACTTGCTCAAATCTGTTTGGGGTCTTTCAGGAATATTATAGGTTTTTCTCATTTAACTTTTGGAAATCTTGTAAATTTTTATGACTAGGTATCCCATTTTCTTTGTTGCAATTTTCATTTGGGTCTTCTATTACATCATATAACTTTTATATATACAAAGCTATATTGATTTCTATGTACTAATGCTATATCCTGCTTTTCTATTACATTCTTTTGTTTGTAATAGTTTTCCTATTATTCTCCTGCCTTCTCCAGATAATTCATTTCAAAAGTTTGCTTCTTTTTTTCCAATTCTTATGCATCCAATTTCCTTCTCATCTAGCTTCTAAAGTCATGAATTAGGGTAGGACATATTTGGGGAAGGTGGGTAGCATTTTAGAAATTCTGCCTACTACAATCCATGCTCCAGTTGCCAAAGATTCACATAGCTTCTAAATGCAAAATATATTTACAGCCTCTCAAGATTTCCAAGGATCTCCTCTGATAATAGTATCACTCAGAGTCTAAAAAAGTCTCATCTAAAGCTCATCAACTCAAAGTTCTAAATCTCATCATCTCAATCATCTACATCAAGTGCAGTTAAAGGCCTTGACCTCAATTTATCTTCTACTGTGAACCTACAGAATTTTAAAAAATGAGTTATTCACACCTAACATATAAAGATAGAGCAGGAATAGGATAATAGTTACAGATAGTCAGATTCAAAAAGGGGTCAGTGGAAAATAAAAAGTAATCACTAGTACAAAGCAGTTTTGAAATTCAGTCTGCCCAACTTTTTTAGCTGTCTAGATTTCTGTGATTCTCAGTTCTAACCCCTGTGCCCTGGGCTTCACCCTCTATACCCTGGTTTGCCCTTAGACCCATCCTTCCTTCTTTCATGCGATTTAAACTGAGTTTTATCAGTCTGACTCCAATCAGGAGATGGCTGGATCTGAGAACCTTTGAAATTTCCCTGTGCCTTTCAGTCCAACCTGGCTGTATTTCTGCTGGTACAAAATTCTCAAGAGACTTGTGGGTATGAATTTCATGGATGTTCACTCCATTAGATGAAAGGTCCTTCCACAGATCATCTGTGGATAATCTCTTCTCTATTTTTAGTTTCTCCTGAGATGGCTGAGAGACAATGTCCTTAAGCTTCCCAGGGCCCTCTCATTTGATGGAGAAGATCTATGACCTCAATCTCCTGCTCCTGAGTACTCTGAGCTTTTGCTCTTTCAGAGTTTCAATAAAAAGTTTCCGTGAAATGTTGTATAGCCACATCCTTGGCTTTTTCTCAAGCCAGGCTTTTGGAAGCAATTTCTTAATTTTAGTTTCATCTACCATATGGAAAAATGGATAATTTCCCAAATCATCAGTCCCTGGTTCTTAAAGTCACAAGCCACACATGTCAGAGAGAGTTCACAAAATTCATAGAAATTCCAAGATGATTTGGCCTTGGAAAATATTTAAACCTGTGATTCTCAATGGGGGCCATATTGTTCCCGGGGAATATTTGACCTTCAGTGAGAATCACAGGTTTAAATATTTTCCAAGGCCAAATCATCTTGGAATTTCTATGAATTTTGTGAACTCTCTCTGACATGTGAGTCTGAGTGAACTCCGGGAGTTGATGATGGACAGGGAGGCCTGGTGTGCTGCGATTCATGGGGTTGCAAAGAGTCGGACACGACTGAGCGACTGAACTGACTGAAATATATGTGTAGGCTTCCCTGGTGGCTTAGGGGTAAAAAAAAAATCCATCCACCAATGCAGGGGACATGGATTCGATCCCTGGGTCAGGAAGATCACCTGGAGAAGGAAATGGCAAATCACCCCCGTATTCTTGCCTGGAGAATCCCATAGACAGAGGAGCCTGGCAGGCTACAGTCCATGGAGCTGCAACAGAGTCGGACATGACTTAACAACTTACAACAATAAATATATGTGTGGTCCTCATAATGCGAGGGAGGAAGGAATGCGTGCTCCTGGTTCCTAGTAGGCAGAGGCTGAGGATGCTACCAAATACCTTACAATGCACAAGAAATCTCTCTCCCCTCAACACAAATTATCTGGCCTTAAATGTGGAATAATGCTGAAGCTGGAAAACTCTGACGTAAACAGACCCTTTTATTATTTTTTAATTCTTTTTTTAAACTGACAGAATCTTTCATTTTTATACATTTTTGGCCTGAAATTTGTTATTGGGGTATAGTTGATTTATAGTGTTGTGTTAATTACTGCTGCACAGCAAAGTGACTTCAGTTATACATATATAAACATTTTCATATTCTCTTCCATTATGGTTTATCCTAGGATATTGAATATAGTTCTCTGGGCTACACAGTAGTATTCTGTTGTTGATCCATCTATATATAAAAGCTTACATCAGTGTCCCTCTTTCTTATCTACATATTTCCCCTTCCCACACATGCCTCTAGAGCTACTGTTTCACTGAATCTTAAATTCTTCCTCCATTTCCTAATCCTTTATAGCATCACTTTGTCTTCGTACCTGACTTTTTTAATTCCTCCATCCTGTGTACTTTTGGTAACACATTTCTTACTTCATATGGCCTTTTTTTGAGGGTGGGGGAGCGGGGGACAATGACAACACTAAAAGAGTAAAGCTTAAAACTTTTTGTTTTCTAATACTACATGTATCTGTTTTATTTCCCAGTGTCTTACCACTTGTCTTTTCTGAATGTATCTCTGTCAATAACTCATCTCTATGAAAGAAGAGAAGATGTTTTATTTATTTAAATTCCTAAGAATCCTTTATATGTCAGGAGTTCGATAAGTATTGTTGGTGGAGGGGGACAAATTGTTGAAATCCTGCTGTGATTAAAATCTTCGTTCCCTTTGGGATTCTCTGAACCAGCAGCTTGACAAACCCCTTTATTTTAATGTTGAAAGTACATAGGTCCAAAGAGGTAAATGATCAGCCCGATTCACAAAGCTCTACTGTAGCAGAGTCAGAATTAGAACCCAATATCTGGTCTTTCTGTTACCCTGCCTTTGCAACTATAGATCCCGCAATCGACATTTGGCACATAGGCAAGCCACTCATTCTATCTACGTTTCTAAAATGTTTTTCACAATTAGGAAATTAATTAAAAAGATAACATTTCAAAATTAAGAGTAAAAACAATATTTCACATCAGCTAATGAACAACACTCATACTGCGAATGAACAGCACTCCCACAATTCTTGTTCAAATGTGTGGCCTTTCAGGTTAACGTTAGAGATCTTGAGCTGCTTTTCCCTTCTGTCAGCCTCTCACCTTACACTTTAGTTTCATCAAGTTAGACAACCCACATTCACAGTTAGGGCTGTTTAAAATGTCAAACAGTTCCACATATTCAAATAAAACAGATCTAGAAGCTACAGACATTTTGTGTGTGTGTGTGTGTGTGTGTGTGTGTGTGTGTGTGTTTGCCACAGTCTACTTTGCACCAAAGATGATTATCCAAAGATGGAAGGTTAAATATTTCAACTTGGAAAATAATGACAAGTGGATTTTGAATCCCCTCTTTGTTGTGTTTTCCATTCCCTGTTCTTGCATATATGTTTTGTGTGGGTGTGTGTTTCCAGAATCCCAAATTGGGTGTTTTGGCACTGAATATTTTTTTTAAATTTAGAAAACAGACAAACTATTAGTGATTAAGCCTTTTACACCATAATGCTGGCATTTGGATAAATTTTGATATTTATAATACAACTTAAATGAATGGTTTGCCAGACCTGAAGACTGGTCTATCCTAGATATTAAATATGACTGAGATACACGATTTATACACTCATAGAACATGAATTAGAATCATAACTGGTTTGATTAGCATTACAGTTTTTAAAGTTTGTGCTTCTTTTTCTCAACAGTCAGAATACACTAGGGTGGAGAAGCAAAGGACTGATCTGAGTGCCCGTTTCTGCTCAGAGTTCAGTAGTGCTTGCTCTAAGAGGCCACTTTGAGAATAAGGGACTTATTCATCCACCTGCGGGGACCACCAATAGCAGAGGACCCTTATCTGTCAGCCTTCTGCCTCAATGTAAAGGTAATGACTCCTTCCAAGGGCAGCCTATATCCAACGTCTGATCTACATGGTTATAAAAACTTGGCCCCTTTGCTTAGACTTAAGACAATTGGTGGCTCAGAGGGTAAAGCATCTGCCTGCAGTGTGGGAGACCTTGGTTCAATCCCTGGGTTGGGAAGATCCCCTGCAGAAGGAAATGCCAACCCACTTCAGTACTCTTGTCTAGAAAATTCCATGGACTGAGGAGCCTGGTGGGCTACAGTCCATGGGGTCACAAAGAGTCACACATGACTGAGCGACTTCACTAAGACAATTGTGAGAGTTATCTCTGGGCTTTCTCAATGTCTCAGTAGCAAACAATCCACCTGCAATGCAGGAGACACGGGTTCAATCCCTGTGCTGGGAAGATCCCCTGGAGGAGGGTATGACAACCCACTCCAGTATTCTTACCTAGGAAATTTCATGGACAGAGGAGCCTGGTGGGCTATGGTCCACAGAGGTTGCAAAGAGTCTTCTGTCATGGATATGACTGAAACCACCAAGCACACAGCACACACAAGAGCCATCTCTGGTCCTCCAGAACACTCCAGAAAGTCAGCTGAAGTCATCAATAGCACTATTACCTTCTGCCTCCCTGACCCCACTTCCTCCCCTTCTGTGTCATAGATGCCAACCCCCACAACACTCCTTCATAAACACAGTGAATGATAACATTCCCCACCCTCCCCGAGAGTGCTTCCTGGGTTCTCCAAAGTGGAAACGTACTTGGGAACTGTTTTTTTTCTATGTTCCTTTTTATGAATACTGGGTCCAGAGCATCTTTGATGAGATATATAATGTATTCCTTTGACATATTTTTCGGTGCTGAACAAAACAAAACATAGAGTTTTCTGCCCCATAAGTAGCGGACTACGACTAGTTAGGCTCTGGAATTGACCCCCTGGTGGTCAAGCTCCTGGACTGTACCTCTAACCTTGTCCAAGTTATGATTTTCTGAGCTCTCAAGGAGAGAGAATACAGAAACCACTTCAGTATTCTTGCCTGGAGAATCCCATGGACAAAGGAGCCTGGAGGGCTACAGTCCAGAGGGTCACAAAGAGTTGGACACGACTGAAGTGAATTAGCACTCAGGTGGCGCAGTTGGTTAGGAATCTGCCTGCCAATACAGGAGATGCTAGAGACTCGAGTTCAGTCCCTGGGTTGGGAAGATCTCCTGGAGAAGGAAATGACAACCCACTCCAGGATGCTTGCCTGAAAAATTCCATAAGCAGAGGAACTTGGCGGGCTACATTCCATGGAGTCACAGAGCATCGGACATGACTGAGCACACATAACCAACAACCATAGTATTTTGAGGTTGGTAAAATGAAATAGAACACCTAAGGCACACAGTACAAAGGAAGCTCTCAGTAAACATTTGCTCTATTTTCTCTAATGTCTCTTCCTACTTGGCAAGAGCTGGTTCACACACTCTGACATCAATGGTCTCAGTAACTGTAAAACACAATATCTGCTGCCATGCCACTGATATTATATGACACCCAATCGTATCCTTTGATAAAGGGATACTCATACTACTTTTTCTCCAAACAAAATATTTGTCATTAAATTTTATAAGCTTGTCAACCATATTGTTACTGGAACAGTGCTTTGTTTTTGTTTCTTTTACTTTTTGCCAACAAGGAGAGAAATTCTTAGTGGCCTTTTCTCAGCCTTCAGAAATAAAATGTGTCCATTGGATAGTGGAAAGCATGATTTAATGGTTGTTCTGAAAAAAATATTGATAAAACTTCTAGTGTGTTGATCATACTTCAGCATGATTTGAAAAGCTGATGGCCCTATGCCACTATTTGACAAAGTTTTATATCAGCAAACAAGGGCTGACATCTCAAAGGAAAATGGAAGGTCAGCCCAACAAAACCAGATTTTCAGACATCCCGTGTCCTTATTTAAACTTTGCTTTTACAGCTCATGAAAATTCATCACGTTTAGAAATTCAGTTATCTCAGCACATGCAGCATCACATTCTATATTCTCATCTAAGCCCTGTTCACTATTTGTATTTACGATGTTATTCAAAGTTGTAGTATGTGCTTCACTATTTTCATCACTTCTTTCATGCTTCAGTTAACAACTTTTGAGCCACTGATCCATTTCTGTGACTCAGGAATATAACACCTTAGAAAAGGAAGAATGAATCGTGGGAATCTAACAAATATTAACAACTATATGTAAATGAGGTGAGAATGAGTTAGACAAATTAAACCACACCCTGTTTATTGAATGAACCAGCAGGGAGGAAAAGGCCACTGCAGTCCTGGTAGAATAAGCTGAGTCTTTCAGAATATAATCATTAACCGTACCTTTCGAATTCAGCAATGTCTGTGAATAAATCATTTCTTGGCATTTCCTCTGAAGCCCTCACTCTGCCTGCAGACCATATATGATGGACTTCTGCATCCACAGAGACCAACAAACCACACTCTGAGATCCTTGTTCTACCAGAGCTGCTTCTGTAGCACTCCCCAGGTGAAGGCGCTGGTATCCATCTTGCCCAAAGTCAGGTGTTTCAGAGAAGGATCAGATTTGCTCTTTGAGTTGTAGTTATGACAATGTGCAGCTGAATCTCCTTATTCTTTGTGGAAACTTTCAGTAGTACACAAGACAGAATACAGGGCATCAATCGCCATCAATTGCTATTTACATCAATTAGTTTAATTTGTGAAGTGAATCCAATATTTTTCTTTACATTCCTGACTTGTTCACAAAATATAATAGATGATGGCCGTAAGAATCTGTGTAAAATTTAGCTATACTCAAAAGGATTCTTCCGAAAATTAAGGATACTTGGGCTAAAAAGCCTTGTGCACCTCAAGGATTCTGAATTCTGACTCTTATTCTGCAAATCATATTAATATATGATTGCTGTTGTTTAGTTGCTAAGTCGTGTCTGACTCTTTGCAACTTCATGTGTAGCCCAGCAGGCTCCTCTGTCCATGGAATCTTCCAGGCAAAAATACTGGAGTGGGTTACCATTTCCTTCCCCAGGGGATCTTCCCAACCCAGTGATGCCAAGCAGGGCCCTGTGGGACTCCTGGACATGGAGCCCATTTTTGTCTGCCATTCTTTGAAGGCAATACTCCAGCCTCTATGACCTTCTCCAAGTTCCAAAGGGCAGAAGAAGTAAAAGTCTCTCAATATTGCCCAACTCTTTGAGATTCCATAGACTATAGCTAGTCAGGCTTCTCTGTCCGTGGGATTCTCCAGACAAGAATACTCTAGTGGGTAGCCATTCCTTTCTCCCAGGGATCTTCCCCACCCAGGTATTGAACTCAGGGCTCTTGCATTGCAGGCAGATTCTTTATTATCTGGAGATACTAACAGATGACTTAGCCTCATTTTAATCTTATTTGCTCCTGCTTTATGAGCAAAGGAATAGATGTAGTTTTCTGGTGAAAAAGCAGATGTCAGAGAATAAAAATGAAGCATTCACAGAAGAATCTTTCTATGAAACCAAGATCCCAAGAATGTTGAAATGCATTAATTTATGGCTACTTTCAATTCTACATATAATAGCCCAAATTCATGGCTATTGAAATAAAAGTTAATGCCTAAAATGGCAATATGGTTTCTCTTTTCCTCTCATCAGTTTAGTTCCTTCCTGTTCTCATGCCTGGTAGGAGGGGAAATTTTTGGGCCCTATACCACATGAGATCAAAGTGAGTGAGAGGTTGGTTTGTCCATCTAATGGATGCTAGGAGCCACTGCTGATGGTCTCCCCATTTTAAAACCAGAGAGTAGATACTTGTGACATGGATGGATCTGGAAGACACTCGTCACAGAAGGACAAATACTGCCTGATTCTTACTCGGAATCTAAAGTAGTCATAGAGATAGAAATCAACACCAGAATGGTGGTCATCAGGGCATAGTGGGAGGAAATATGAGGAGTGCCGTCCAGTGTGTAAAAGGTTATAGTTATACCAGGGGAGTCAGTTCCAGAGACCTGCTGCACAGCATAGTTCCTGTCGTCAACAGCAAGGTACTCTGTGCTCAAAGGTTTGCTAGGAGGGTAGATCTCATGTCAAGTGTTAAGTTGCTCTCACCACAAAACAAAGCAGAGAGACACAGAGAAACTTTTGGAGGCTAAGGCTTATGTTTATTACCTGGATTGTGTATAAGGATAGACATATGCCCAAACTCACCAGATGGTATATATTATTCATGCACTTTTTGTATACCAGTTATACCTCAATAAACTTGGTAAAAAAGATGGGGAGTGACTACCTGGGTGGTCCAGCATCTAAGACTCCATGCTCTCGAGGCAGGGTGCCCGGGTTCGATCCCTGATCAAGGAACTAAAAGATCCCTCATGCAGCTACCAAGACGCAGCATAGCCAAATTAATTAATTCATTAAAAACTACAGGGAGATGGGTAGACAGGAAAGTGCATTCTCTGGATGTAACCTTGTAGGATCCAGGAAGTTTGGATCAAGGTTACAGGGGCTGAGAATTAGAAAAGGCAAGCAGGAGTGGGTCAGGACAGATCGGACTCCAAGCTTCCCCAGAGTAAAGATGAACTGTGTTTGGAGTGAAGAGGGAGAACAGATGAGTGTCAGGGTGGCAACTGCGGACACTTCTTTAGATGCTGTGCTCATAATCAAGTAACAGGGCTGTGATCTTGCTGGAAAGGATCCTGATCACATGGTGCTCAGTGGTACAGAGGCAGGCTCCACTCACTAAGATGCACCATGTTTTTGAGGAAGTACCATTTTGGGGAGACTGATCTCCTGGTTTCTCCACCCAACCTGCACTGGGTGAGACCCAGCTCTAGGCACCTCAGCTTTCCCTCAGCACCTGGTTCTGGTCCCAGTGGAGGCCAGAAATGCACTTCACACATCACAGCCCATGTTTTCCAAGGAGATTTTCACCTAAGGCTGGAAGGTAGCTTTTTTCTTTTTTTTAAATTGAATGTGTCTGTATCAACAGTGGAGACATTTAAAAAATTGCATACCTAGAAGAGAAAATAAAATTTCTTCCCAGAGCAAACATTTAAAGCACCTAACACAACTAAACGATGTTTAAACATGTTTATGTGAGAGGCAGAAAAAGGTATCATTCTTTCTTTAGCAGGAGTATAAAAAGGAAAATTCACTTTCTGGTTATAAAGACTTCTCCTCCAAGCCTCAATTTATAAAGTTGGAATGGGAATAACTCTCTTTGTGTCACATAAACCAGAACATTTTTAAGAGGAGGCATAGAAAAAATAAAAGAGAAAATGACTTCCATCTCTATTGGCATGTGTGTTTTTTAAAAACAGTCTTCACTCTGGTATGAAAGTGTCATTATATCTGTGCAGGATGACAAATTTCATTTTAGCTTCCTTATCCCGTCATATATTCATATAGTGTTAACAAGTCGTCGCTACTCCGACTTGATAGAGACAGCCACGAAAAATTCAAAATAATCATAAAAATCAAGGAACTCTGGTGCTGCAGTATTTATAGCCCTGACAGGTACCCTGCGGCTTTGAATGAGGTCTCTTACATGTGCAGTCTATGCCTGGCACAAAGAGCTCATGTTCTAAACTCTCAAGCCATGGGTGGATGGCAACTGACGTCAGATCAGTGACAGCACGACTCCCCCCGCCTGCCTCACTCACACCTTTCTTTCTTTTCCCACTTGTATCCTGGATTACTTTATTTTTTATTGAAGTATTGTTGATTTACAATTTCATGTCAGTTTTAGGTATACAGTAGAGTGATTCATTGGAGAAGGAAATGGCAACCCACTCCAGTGTTCTTGCCTGGAGAATCCCAGGGACGGGGGAGCCTGGTGGGCTGCTGTCTATGGGGTCACACAGAGTCAGACACGACTAAAGTGACTTAGCAGCAGTAGCAGCAGCAGAGTGATTCATATACATATATGTATATGTATTCTTTTTCAGATTCCTTTCCATTATAGGTTATGACAAGATATTGAGTATTGTTCCCTGTTGTTTATCAATTTTGTATATAGTAGTGTATATCTATTAATCCCAAACTCCTACTAATTTCTCCTTCTCCCACTTTTTCCTTTGGTAACCATAAGCTTGTTTTCTACACTCATTTCTTTTGTTTCAATGCACATATAAGAAATTATCAAATGCCAAATAGTTTTAGAAATGCTAGGGCAGAAAAAGAGCGTCAGTGGAGAAAAACCTTTATGTGGGAATTGAAAACTGTCAGCTAAGGGCAGGCCATGCTCTTGCTGAGGCTGACTTTTGTGTTATTGTGAGTGTGTGTGTGTACATGTGTGTGGGAGAGAGAAAGAAGAGAAAACAAGGAGTATTGGTGGAGGCTGAAAGCAAAAGGAAACTTGCTTGCAGAAGCAGAAATCAGAACTGATGTAACTTGAAATGGTACAAGGGCAACCTGAAGGAGTCTACTAATTAGTCACTAGAGTCAGGTAGAAAAGGATTAAATAGAGCAAAACTTTCCAAGCTGACAGAAAATGTCCAGAGAAAGCAAGTCAGAGACATGGTTACTCTCACAGGGAAATATGGTCATGGAAAGTCAAAATATTACTTAAAGGATAATACAGTTTGAACTGAGAGAAGATACTGGAAAGCCTACATAGAAAGGAATGCCTTTTGCTTCTGATCAGGAGAATGAAAAGAAACCCAAGGAAGTTGAAAGATAACAGGAATGAGATGAGAGAGAAAGGAGATTCTGGAGACATCTCTACCTGGGTTGAAGGCCCAGATAGGAAGAAGTCAGGAAATAAAACACTGGAAATTGAGGTAAGTTGAATTCATGAACGCCATCATGACAGAAATATATACTTACCAAGACACAGGTGCCCCAAATTTATTCAGTTCAGTTCAGTCACTCAGTCGTGTCCAACTCTTTGAGACCCCATGAACTGCAGCACACCAGGCCTCCCTGTCCATCACCAACTCCCGAAGTCCACCCAAACCCACATCCATCGAGTCAGTGATGCCATCCAGCTATCTCATCCTCTGTCGTCCCCTTCTCCCCCTGCCCCCAATCCCTCCCAGCATCAGAGTCTTTTCCAATGAGTTAACTCTTCGCATGAGGTGGCCAAAGTACTGGAGTTTCAGCTTTAGCATCATTCCTTCCAAAGAAATCCCAGGGCTGATCTCCTTCAGAATAGACTGGTTGGATCTCCTTGCAGTTCAACGGACTCTCAAGAGTCTTCTCCAACACCATGGTTCAAAAGCATCAATTCTTCTGTGCTCAGCTCTCTTTATAGTCCAACTCTCACATCCACACATGACTTTATTGCATCCTGGAAAAATATGGTTCTTCCCACCAAGCTCTCTTCAACCATGTGTGTTATTTTGAAAACCCAGTAGGCTTGTAGGAGGCCAGGTAAAAAGAAGAGATGAAGTCAATTCCCTTTCCAATTTCTCTTAATTTTGAAAAATGTTATCAAGATCTGATTTTTAGAGGAGAAACTCCTGAATTCTCCAGGGGTCATTTAGCTGCAAAAAGCAGGGGGCCTTCACTGCAGAGTGCTCTGGGCCTGTTTCACCTCCCTACCTGTGTGGCTCCATGTTTGGAATATCTTTTGTTCTGTTCCAGCCACTTTGGAAGGTCCCAGCAACTGCAAGCCCAAATTAGAGCCTTATGGATGTGGGGATATTAGAAGCAGAACAATAAGAAGAAATAGTACACTTCTATTCAAACTACAGTGGCCAGACCACCTTCCATAATTAATCGTAAATAAACAAAGCTATATCACTGTTTAATATTCCATGGATTATAGGACTCTTATTAGATATTCACAGCCTATATACCCTGGTAAAATGTCATGTTAACACTACACATTATTCCTCACTAGCTTATCAGTGGGTTGGAGCCATTTGGGCCAGAAGCCCCTGAGGTGGGATGTCTTTCAAGTCATAGCATGAATTTCATTGCCCCAGATATTTCATCTTCTGTCCCAACTGTCAAGTCAATAAGCATAAAACCCATTTGACCAGTCGTTCTCACTGTCCAATTATCTAACCTAATTTAATCTTCTATAAATTCCATAGGTTGAGTCCTAGGTCTTCCACCTTTCTGCCCATCCCATCCTCTACTCTTGATGTTTGTACAGTTAGTCAGTTGGATAGATGAAGTATTTGAGGAATAGCTCAAAAACTGCTTTTGTTTTTCATAATTGTTTTCCTTTGGCATAAACATGTTCAGTCTATTTTTTAAAAATCATCTAATTTAGCTGATCTGTGCTTTATCGACCCTCCTGTAACACTAATTTAGTCCCAGTCTTTTCAAAGGAGACCCATCTAATATCCAGTCGTGTAGAAATCTTTTATGTAAAAATGCAGAGGAGCATTCCTAAATGTCCACTGCAACGTTATTTTCATTGGTAGTTTCTTAATGTTAGTGATGACTCCTTCGATCATCTTTTCGTTGTTGTTGTTTAGTCACTAAGTCATGTCTGACTTTGCTGTGATGCCGTGGACTGTAGCCCGCCAGGTCCCTCTGTCCATGGGTTTTCCGAGGCAAGAATACTGGAGTGGGTAGCCATTTTCTTCTCCAGGGTAGCTTCTTGATCCAGGGATTGAACCCACATCTCCTGCTTTGCAGATGGATTCTTTACTGCTGAGCCACTGGGGAAGCCGCATCTTTATGTTACCTGTCAGAGAAAATGAAGTCACCAATTCTTTGTGGCTCCTTCAAAGGATAGACGCTGCCAGGACAGAGCTTGTTTCTCAATTTTCCAGCTTTCTTTCTCTGAAGCTCTATCCTGCAAAACCTTATATTCTAGGATTTTTATTTTAAAAAGAAAGATACAAGCTCTGCAAACGCTCAAGCATCAGCTTTGATAGCACTGTGGGAGCACATTAAGGAAGTGTTATAAAGCAGGAGACATATATCCTTTTATGTGTTGCATATAATAAGGTTTACTGATTAGTCTAACTCACTGAGGCAAATCACTGCATAGTCTTAAAGGTGTACTGTTCAGTGCACCATAATTAAATTAAAGTTAAAGTACTGTAATTATTTAGAACCAGAATGCCATTTTTTTTTTTTTACTGACTTTGTGAACTCATGGGCTCCAACAAATGCAGAGATAAAATAGCATAATACAAGTTGGCTATATATTATCTTGTCGATCTTCTATTTAGAATTAAATTACTCATAAGTTCAGAGGTTAGTAAGAAACAGGAGAAATATCCTCTATATAATAGTAGCTTTATGTTGGCTGAATTGAAATATAAATGGAGAGTATTACTGTGATTATTTACGCACGGTATGCAAGTCTAAATACGCACGTGCACACATAACATTGTCCTCAAATAGTCACCTCACCTTTACTGATGGCCTTTTCATGACAGGAACTCTGCTATATATATGAGGAGGGCATGACAACCAACTCCAGTATTCTTGCCTGGAAAATCCTATGGACAGAGTAGCCTGGTGGGCTCTGGTTCATCGGGTCACAAAGAGTTGGAAATGACAGAAGTGACTGAGCACACACACACAGCATGCAGAGATGATATAATCTCAGTTTGGGTAACCCAGAGACAATGGAAATCCTAGCATGACCAAATGGAACTCATTGATGCTGCCTCATCATCACCCCCATCTCATCCTAATCTAGTCTTTCCCAACATTTTCAACTTGGTGAATGACCCCACTCTCTATTCAGCTGCAGAAGCCAGAAAACTAGGAATTACCCTTGACTCCTACTTTCCCCTCACCCCCATGTTCAGTTCATTATTCAGTCCTATCCATTTTTATCTTCTATACGTCTTCCTTTTCCTTAATTCTGACACCCATATTATAAAACTAGACCAAACCTATATCACACCTCATCTGGGATGTAGTGATAATTCTGACTTACCTTCCAGCTTTCACCCTTCTCCCTGAAGTGTTCTTAAAGCAAATATGCTGATGCTACTTCCCTGCTTAAAACACATCCTTGGATCTCTACAGCCCTTAAGGAAAAAAAAATTCTTTAATGTAACTCATAAAACCCAACCTGATTTTGTCCCCTCTGTCTCTTCAGGCTCACACTGCATACTTTCTACTTCTCAGTCCAAACTGACTTCCCTCTGCTGCTTAAATGTATGTTCTATGCTCTTACCTGCCTCAGGACCTTTGCACATGCTGCTTACTAAGACTGACTGGACCATTCTTCCTTAATCCCCTTTTGCCTAGTTAATACCTAGAAGTACAATCTTGCTATATGCTCTTATAGCATCCTCTTTTAACTCTATCAGTTCAGTTCAGTCGCTCAGTCATGTCCAACTCTTTGCAACCCCATGAACCGCAGCACGCCAGGCCTCCCTGGACATCACTAACTTCCTGAGTTCACCCAAACCTGTGTCCATTGAGTCAATAGTACTTAGTTTATAAATATACATTTACACATGTGGTCCTCTGGTTATTAGTTATCACTCTTCAGTTCAGTTCAGTTGCTCAGTTGTGTCCGACTCTTTGTGACCCTATGAATCCCAGCACACCAGGCCTCCCTGTCCTTCACCAATTCCCGGAGTTCACTCAAACTCACGTCCATCAAGTCGGTGATGCCATCCAGCCATCTCATCCTCTGTTGTCCCCTTCTCCTCCTGCCTCCAATCCCTCCCAGCATCAGAGTCTTTTCCAATGAGTCAGCTCTTCCCATGAGGTGGCCAAAGTACTGGAGCTTCAGCTTTAGCATCAGTCCTTCCAAAGAAATCCCAGGGCTGATCTCCTTCAGAATGGACTGGTTGGATCTCCTTGCAGTCCAAGGGACTCTCAAGAGTCTTCTCCAACACCACAGTTCAAAAGCATCAATTCTTCGGCGCTCAGCCTTCTTCACAGTTCAACTCTCACATCCATACATGACTACTGGAAAAACCATAGCCCTTACTGGACGGACCTTTGTTGGCAAAGTAATGTCTCTGCTTTTGAATATGCTGTCTAGGTTGGTCATAACTTTCCTTCCCAGGAGTAAACGTCTTTTAATTTCATGGCTGCAGTCACCATCTGCAGTGACTTTGGAGCCCAGAAAAATAAAGTCAGCCACTGTTTCCACTGTTTCCCCATCTATTTCCCATGAAGTGATGGGACCAGATACCATGATCTTCATTTTCTGAATGTTGAGTTTTAAGCCAACTTTGTCACTCTCCTCTTTCACTTTCATCAGGAGGCTTTTTAGTTCCTCTTCACTTTCTGCCATAAGGGTGGTGTCATCTACATATCTGAGGTGATTGAGATTTCTCCCAGCAATCTTGATTCCAGCTTGTGCTTCTTCCAGTCCAGCATTTCTCATGATGTACTCTGCATATAAGTTAAATAAGCAGGGTGACCATATACAGCCTTGACGTACTCCTTTTCCTATTTGGAACGAGTCGATTGTTCCATGTCCAGTTCTAACTGTTGCTTCCTGACCTGCATATAGGTTTCTCAAGAGGCAGGTCAGGTGGTCTGGTATTCCCATCTCTTTCAGAATTTTCCACAGTTTATTGTGATCCACACAGTCAAAGGCTCTGGCATAGTCAATAAAGCAGAAATAGATGTTTTTCTGGAACTCTCTTGCTTTTTCCATGATCCAGCCGATGTTGGCAATTTGATCTCTGGTTCCTCTGCCTTTTCTAAAACCAGCTTGAACATCTGAAAGTTCATGGTTCACGTACTGCTGAAGCCTGGCTTTACTAGCATGTGAGATGAGTGCAATTGTGCGGTAGTTTGAGCATTCTTTGGCATTGCCTTTCATTGGGATTGGAATGAAAACTGACCTTTTCCAGTCCTGTGGCCACTGCTGAGTTTTCCAAATTTGCTGGCATATTGAGTGCAGCACTTTCACAGCATCATCTTTCAGGATTTGAAATAGCTCTACTGGAATTTCATCACCTCCACTAGCTTGTTTGTAGTGATGCTTTCTAAGGCCCACTTGAATTCACATTCACTTGATTACAAATTCTTAAGTGTAGGAACCTTTTTTTTTTTTTTCATTCTCCCTAACCCCAGCACTTAGCAAAATGCTATATTTATTTTTGACCACATTATTTGATTCTTACTCTTACTTATCTGTAACTGAATGGCCTCTCCAATTCTGTCCCCAAATACAGAAGGGGACAAATCTTCAATTTCTTTGGAAAATAAAAAAGAATAGGGGAAACATAAAAAGTGTACAAAGTAGAAGTAGTTTCTTATTCTATGTATTTTGATGATCAGGAAAAAAGTGTCATTGACAAGTTATGATGCCTGGAATTTGCACACTTGGAGACTCTCCTTTGAGTTGAATCATATTTTCTAGAAACTCAAATCAGGCGAAAATTTATCACCTTAATTAGAATCACTAGTCCACATAAATCCAACAGGCAACAAAAAACAGATTCTAAAAAGAAAGTGGTCAAAAGGCAGGTAATTTTTCATCAAGGAGGAAGGATTTGAAACTCAATGCAAGTGTCAAAGCTTAAGACAATAGTACTTGGGAAAGGCTGAGGCATGTATTAAAACTTGCCCATCAAGGTAGTAGCCAAACTCCCCACAAGGGGGCGTGCGTAATCATAGTTGTGTAACCTATAAAAATGAATCATCAGTGGTCCTTGAATACCTTTCAAAGATAGATCAATTTGGCACCCACAATAATAGAATAGCATTTAATCTACTCAAATATATTTTAACCATCAAAGAAACAGCACATTTGTAATGTAAAACAAAACTTAAAAATCTTTATTCCCATCTGTCTCACTCTCCATTTCATTCATTTGCCACAGCTGCTCTGGCATCCCACCTTCACATCTCCAAGCTCCCCCACATTCTGACAAACCCAGATCTTGGAGACTTTCTTGTGTCTTTACCCCTCTCTTCTGTGGCTCAGCTTTTTACCATGTAGATAAATTTATCTGAGATCTCTGGCTGCTCTTTTCCCATCCCCCAGCTCCTCCAAACATCAGGAGCTAACCCAGCCAACATAAATTTCACTTCCTTAGAGTTTGAAAGTAGAAAAGAGACTAAAAATATTTATTAATTAATGATACATTATTTAAAATTGCTGTTATCACTCCCCCACTTACTGCTAGAAATTTATAATCTTGGCAAAAATTTTTTTAAACTTTTTTTTAAAAAAAAAAAACCTTTGCTTTCTATTTCCTAACTTACGAAGTAAGCTTCATGAACTTTCATGCTTTGGAAAACTATAATTTGTCCCTCTTTGGGGTACTGGTTTCCCTCTTTGGGGTACTGGTTTCCATAGTGGCTCAGACAGTAAAAAATTTGCCTGCAATGCAGGAGACCCAGATTCAGTCCCTGGGTCAGGAAGATCCCCTGGAGAAGGACATAGCAACTCACTCCAGTATTCTTGCCTGGAGAATTCCATGGACAAAGGAACCTGGCAGGCTACAGTCCATGGGGTCACAAACTCAGACACAGGTGAGCGACTAACACTTGGGGCTTTGGAAGATGAAAGAAGGGGATTCAGACCCTCTGTGGCCCTTTAATCTTGTACTTTTTGGATAAAATGTTCCTGAGTAGGACATTATATTCAAGAACTCTGGGGGTGAGAAAGCAACAGGAGGTATTAGACTCTAACATAAGAAGTCAGGGAAGATGCCTACAGAATTGTTGATGGAAAGAAGGATGCTAAGGACAGTCCACCCAAGCTGTCATTTTGCTTCTGCTGGACTATGGCATAGAGGTATCAGAGAGGAAGCTCTGTAAGTGTAAGGATTAGTCACTCAGTCATGTCTGACTCTTTGCAGTTCCATGGACTATAGCCCACCAGGCTCCTCTGTCCATGGAATTTTCCAGGCAAAATACTCAAGTGGGTTGTCATTCCCTTCTCCAGGGTATCTTCCCAACCCAGGGCTCAAACCCAGGTCTCTTACCTTGCCAGCAGATTCTTTACCATCTGAGCCATCAATAATTAATAAGGTTGTGGAAAATTGCCTTGGGATAATAAATTCAAAATTGAGGATCCAAAATATTTATCACCATCACTATATACAGATGAGCTACATATTTTCAGAAAGAAGAGATGGTCCCTTGATGAAACCTCCTCTAAAGTTCTGGTTGTCCTGGGCTCAGCCATGAAATTAAAAAATGCTTACTCCTTGGAAGAAAAGCTATGACAAACTTAGCATATTAAAAAGCATATTAAAAGCACATTACTTTGCCAACAAAGTTCCATAGAGTCAAAGCTATGGTTTTTCCAGTAGTCACGTATGGATGTGAGAGTTGGACCATAAACAAAGCTGAGTGCGGAGAATTTATGCTTTTAAACTGTGGTGTTGGAGAAGACTCTTGAGAGTCCTTTGGATGGCAAGGAGATAAAACCAGTCAATCTTAAAGAAAATCAGTCCTGAATACTCATTGGAAGGACTGATGCTGAGGCTGAAGTTCCAATACTTTGCCCACCTGATGCAAAGAACTGACTCATTAGAAAAGACCCTGATGCTGGGAAAGATTGAAGGCAGGAGGAGAAGGGGACGACAGAGGATGAGATGGTTGGATGGCATCACCAACTCGATGGATATGAGTTTGAGCAAGCTCCAAGGGTTGGTGATAGACAGGGAAGCCTGGTGTGCCACAGTCCATGGGTTCACAAAAAGTCAGACATGACTGAGCAACGGAAGTGAACTGAACTGAACTGAAACCCTCCAAGTAATGTAGATTTCAAAGGAGGCCATGCTTTCTGTAGTGAACACATTTAACGATTTTCTCATTTGATACCTAATGAGATTCTTCAAACTAATTGCAGGCTTACAGAATTTGAAAGAATTAAGAAAATAAACCATGGCAATGATCCCATGCTGGGGAAAATTGAACACCATACATTTGGTCCCAGAAATCTTGTCTTAAATAGGGTGGTAATCAAAGACTCATCAAATTAGTTAAAAAAGCAGTTTAACAGAGAAATACTCCTTCATAACAGAGTTTCACAGCTCTGCATATCTTGCAGACAGACCTGGCTACTGAAAAGATCAGTTAAATTGAAGTTACCAGTGCTACATTTTAAATTTACATTTCCAGTGAAATTTCTGGTAAAATACTTATAGGGTGGCCTCCATTAGATCATGGACTTTCATTACCCAGAAAAGCCTAGGAAATATATCCTAGCATTTCTCTAGTTTAATTATAGACTGTTCTACTCTCTACATAACCATAATGGTTTTTGACATGATACTTCTCTAGTACAATATATTTGAAATAAACAGCATATGTAATCTCATTCCATTACAAACTCTCACATTAAAAAGTAAAATGATGCTATTCATCTTAACTTCCAGGCTTATTCTTCAAATTATTTTTTAAAGAAAAAGAGAAAGAGGGAAAAAAAAAAGAAAATGAAGGGAAGGAACCCTGCTAATGGTCTGAGACTAAATTTAACAGCTGTCGAGAGGCCATTGCAGCAAATCTCTATAACTTAGTAGGGAGACTCTATGTGGAAAATTACACAATCAATTGTTTTGTTCTTTAATAGGATGCGAGTGCCAAAAGATAAACTATTTGGGTTCAAAGGGCAGTGAATTCATTAAAATAAGTTCCTAATAAAAGTGATTCAATCTTTGTATTTAGCTTTTAATACAAAAAATTAATTAACATTTGCTTTATGAGACCTGACCTCCCCAGGGAAATATAATCAATTTTCCCAATACAGGGTGGATTCCGCAGAAGACATAATTTCTTATTGTGGTGCAAATCAATCATGTCGGTGGTGCAGGGGAACTGTAAACGATGTGCAAAACTATTAAACTCTAGGCTCTTTAGAAGCCACTTGTCAACGCCATAGTATATAGACATACACTTAGAGTGGGGACCGTTTAATTATAATATTGATTAACTTATTGCAGCTCTTGGCATAACACATGGTGATGGTGTGCTATCCAGAAGGAATACAAGCAACCTGAAAACACATCTAAGGTTTTGCAAATCTAATTTTACAAATTGTGTTAATTATAGCAGCATGATCAATGCCTCTACTGCAAAGACTGAAGAAACATGAAGGTTTTAGGTTGAGGACTATAACTCAACAACAAAGCCTAGATGATTTTAGTCCATTTTTAAATCTTTTTGTTTTGTTCATTTGAATCATTCCTTTTTATTTTAGTGTGTCCTTGATTTTTTTTTATGGAGGTAAAATTCACATGACATGTAATTCACTATTTTAACCATTTTGAGTGTATAATATGGTATATAATATTATTTGCAATGTTCTACAACCATCACCACTAATCCCCAAACATGTTTGTCACCCAAAAAAGATACAGTTTCTATTAAGCTTATAAATGGAATCAGGCTTTTTGTATCTGTCTTCTTTCATTCAGAACACTGTCTTCAAGATTCATCCATGTTGTAGCATGTAACAGTATTTTATCCCTTTAATGGCTGAATAGTATTCCATTCTACAGATATAACAAATCCAAGGTCATGAATAAGTTGAAATTTCTAGTTCCATGGGCTTTATATTTACTGTTCAAACTCCTAAGTTTTAAAAAGAAAGCAAGAACTGTGGGTCAATTTAGTGCACATGATTCATTTCCATTTCGCATCCAGACATGTTTGATTTTTTTTAACTGAATGCTTCAACAGCACACTCCTCAAGTGGAGTTATAAACAGGAGAGGTAATTTTTTTTCAAAATATAAAAAGAAAGGAAAAGGACGATATGACATAAAAGCACGTGAGATTCTTTATCAAGTTAGAGCTGACAAGATTTATACATTCAAGAAAAAGTTCAACTCCCCTGGTGATATCCATCCCACTTTTCCATTTATCCCTCATTTTGCTTAGTCATGTGTCTTTAACCAAATATCTACTCAATATATATTTGTCAGATTAATATTATCATTGTAAATGATGGGAATGCCAGCTTAGACTATAAATTACTCCATTCCCCTCTGGACATGAACAGAAGAACATCAAGGATATTATCATAAATCCTATCATAAATTAAAGACACTAACAGTGCTTTGAGTTTGTAAATCAATGAGACTCTCATTTAATGGCTTCTGTTTTCTTTATGAAGTGCAAAGTATCATTTGTGAAAGTGAAATGGATGGTGATGGGTCTAAAGTTCACACCAGATACTGCTCTCTGTGAATGACATTTAATAATTACAACAGACCATGAGACAACAGCTTTTAAATTCCCATTATACAGATAAGGGAATGGAGTCACAGAAAAACAATATTGATTAACATGTCCCAGGTCTCACTTCTGGTAAGTGGTAAACAGGGATTTAGTCAGTCAGATCCCAGAGTTCGTGCCCTTAACCACTACACTAATCCCCTTAAGTTGAGTTTCTAATTATGAATTTATGGATGCAGATCTTTGTAATTGTGTGGATTTTCTCCTCCAAAGCTCTTCAGTCCAGATATGGGCACTGATAATATGGAGATCCAGATTTGGGATTTTGACAGGCAGATGTACTAGCAAAGTAAGAGGGTAGAGAGTAGGATGAATAAGAAGAGAATGACTGCAGTGATGGACCCTAGACACTAATTTGGGAAGAAAGGACAGCAGGAGGTGATTGGGCAGTGGTGAGGAAAGACCTGCAGGTCTCAATAATACCTCAGAGCTGGGACTGTGTGAGTAGCTAAGTGAGAGAGCTTTTTGGGTAAAAGATGGTGCTCAGAAAGTAGGGTCTTTGAGGGCAAGGTCTCACTTGTGGAACAATTTGGCCCTAGGTGTGAAAGTCTGAAGTCAGTTGGAAATGATCAGCTGGAAAGATTTCACGACTTGAGAGTGCAGACTGTTGAACTGGATGTCCACGTGGGTTGGAATCTGGTGAAGTGAAGGTGTCTGAGCAGTCAAGCCTTGAATCCATTCACTGTTAGTCTGCTCAGACCCTTTGTTTCCATCCATCCTAAAGACTTGCCCTTTGTCTTTGTGGCTTATTTAAGAGAGCTAACCTAAAATGACTCCTCACAGCGTTCTTACAGTTGGGCTTCTGTGAATCCAAAAGATCTCATTTTTCAGCACTCCAATTCAGGGAGGAAAAAAGAGATGCACGAAAGTTTATTCATGGTGTATTCTTATTTCCAAACATTTTGTTCTTGAGCTTGCCACCTGGGACAGTTCTGGCTCAAGGAGTAGGGATATGAGGGCTCTGAGGGTTTCTAGTCACAATTTTATTACAATTTGTTTGTTTTCTCTATGACCAGACTCAGGAGTCTCTATAGTAAGAAGCTTGGTAGGGAAAGCACGCTTTGAAGATTTTTCTTTCCCTCCCCTTCCCAGCCAGGCCCAACATGCATTATTTACTTAAAAGCCTAAGCCATTAGCCACAGCCCTCTCGGTAAATACCAACGGTTTGTCTTTCCCACAATTTTAAGGGACTAGCTCTGTGTTCTCCCTGGCATAGAGAGAAAGGGACTTGTCCTATAAAACTCAGTTCTCATGGAATCATGGCTGGATACTTGAGAAATTTCACGTCCTGAGAGAAACATCAGTTCAGCTAGTCTAAACGAAAAGCCTTGGCAAACATTTTCTGAAGCTCTGCCCTGCTTCATTCTACCCTCACTTTGGAGATGTATCCAAGAATCCATACAGACCATGTGTGAGCCAGCAAGCCCTGAGGGGACTGGCAAACCTCCGCAGCCACACACCAAGCTGACAGGAACCATCTGACAAGCAGGATGCACGTGTGCTCAAGAGACAAGAGCCATACGGGAAGAGCAAAGGACGTGAGCATCACCCGCCACTCAGAGCCAAGATGACGAATCTGTCAGACCCAGGGTAACGTGGAGAAAAATGAGCCACGTCTCTGCCACCCTCGACCAGTCGCCAGCATCCGCATACGACTTCCTCACCCATCACAGACAATCATTCCCACATAGCCTGACTGGGGAGGTGAGCTTTCAACAGACAGGGCTCCCCATTCCACCATCACTGGGATACCTGAGAAATTTATCCCAGGGAAAAAATTCACAAAGCTTTTATCATTGATTGTCCTTGGGTGGTGGGGATTCCCTGGTGACTCAGACAGTAAAGAATCTGCCTGCAGTGAAGAAGACCCAGGTTTGAACCCTGGGTTGGGAAGATCCCCTGAAGAAGGGTATGGCAAACCACTTTAGTATTCTTACCTGGAGAATTCCATGGACAGGGGAAGCTGGCTGGCTATAGTCCATGGGGTCACAAAGAATTGGACATGACTGAGAGACTAACATTTTCTACTTTCATCATTGGGTGGTAGACGTATGGGGAACTGGTATTTCCTTCTAATTTTCAAATTTTCTATTTTTATCTAATAAGCATGCATATTATAAAAGAATTATAAGCTTATTTATCCTTGACTCCCCTTACCTCCAAATAAGGTCTTTTTAATGATTTTATGTATAAGTTAGGACAGACTGGAAAGCACTTCTAGCAAAACCTGACTCAGGATTTCTGGCCAAAGAAGGTAGGCTTCTGCAGTGACATTTCATTCTATTGAAGTAGTGCCCTTTCCTCCCAGAGGGGTCCCTCAGTGAACTGGAATGTTCTCAGCACAGGGGAGACACATGAAAGAGATTATGACAACATCAACTCTAACACCTGTCAGAAAAATCTTACAGTATTCCTTGGGATATTTAGACACCTTGCCCTTTAAGATGGAGAAGACAATGGCACCCCACTGCAGTATTCTTGCCTGGAAAATCCCATGGACGGAGGAGCCTGGAAGGCTGCAGTCCATGGGGTCGCTGAGGGTTGGACACGACTGAGCGACTTCACTTTCACTTTTCACTTTCATGCACTAGAGAAAGAAATGGCAACCCACTCCAGTATTCTTGCCTGGAGAATCCCAGGTATGGGGGAGCCTGGTGGGCTGCCGTCTATGGGGTCACACAGAGTCGGACACGACTGAAGTGACTTAGCACCAGCAGTAGCAGCAGCCCTTTAAGAAAGTGTTAGTTGCTCAGTCATATCTGACTCTTTGCAACACCATGAACTGTAGCCCACCAGGCTCCCCTGTCATGGAATTCTCTAGGCAAGAATACTGGAGTGGGTAGCCATTTCCTTCTCCAGGGGATCTTCCTGACCTAGGGATCGAACCTGGGTCTTCTACATTCCAGGCAGATTTTTTTACCATCTCAGCCTCCAGGGTATAAACTAACCTGAATCAAATCCTCCTTACTCCACCTCTACTCAAATTGTTTTTGATCACTGGCTAGCAACACCCACCCCGCCATGTGTGAGACGCCAGCTTTGGGGAGCCAGATTTTGTTTTTATCATCTTATGCAATTCATTTACCTAAGACTTGACCAATTTATCTATGCTCAGTAAAGGAAACATTTCTATCTTCATATCATGGTTTGAGGTTGGATGCTCAGTAGCTTCAGTCGTGTCTGACTCTTTACAACCCTATGGACTGTAGCCCACCAGGCTCCTCAGTCCATGGAATTCTCCAGGCAAGGATACTGGAATGGGCAGTATCCTAGAGAAGATGCCTTCTCCAGGGCGTCTTCCTGACCCAGGGATCCATCACATGTCTCCTATGACTCCTGCATTGAAGGTGGACTCTTTAGAGCTGAGCCACCAGGGAAGTCCTTGAGGTTGGGGAGAAGATGAAAAAGAGCTAGAAATAAAGTTTAAATAGACAAATACTTAAAGGAAGAAAAAACATTCATTCAAAATGTATTCAAACTTCCTAAATCTAAAGTATTCTGAATGCTAATCATCTTCAATTCTGATATAACTAATATATGACCTGACCTCACCCTCCCTACCCCTAGAAAACAGATGCCAGGAGGAGCAGCAGGTGTACATATAGGGCATAGAAACTCTTGGATATGGAAACTTTGAAAAAGTTTTAGTAGAATGAAACTTCTCAAGATTAGAAATGCACCCTTTTTATTAATTTAGTACAACTTGATAATCATCCTCCTTATCTCTGCCACAGGGGAGCTGTTTCTCTTTAAACTAGGACAAATTTACATAAATTAAAATCTTGCTTTGTTAAGCTTTGAGTTTCAGAGGGGAAGGAAGGGAGATCTATTAATAATCTACAATTCTTAGGCATATACTGTGGGCTGGTACTGCAGGCTGGTACTGCGGGCTGGTGGTATTTGATAAGGGCATGTACCTCGCTTCATTTTTGTCAAACCCTCTGACTTGGGAACACGGAGGTTCAGTGGCCAGTGACTTGCCCAAGGTCACTTAAGAGACAGGCTCAAACTCAAGGTCTGTTTGAGTCCAAAACCTCTAACCCCTTTCTCCTTTAGCAGTCTTAAGGATACTTAAGGGTATTTTCCCCATGTGTGCCAATAACTAGGATGATTAGAATTCTGAATCATGTGCATTTAGCCTTGTGAAAAAAAGGAGATAATACAAGAAAAGTAAGACTACCACATATAACAAATTCATCGTAGTAGGTTTGCCTAGCCTGATGGCTGACACCTTCAACATGAACTTCTCTTTTCAAATACTATCAGTTATCTACTCTATTATTTAAACATTTTAAAAACATTCTAAGGTATTTCTCTTTCAGCTATAATAACTTTTGAAAGGACTCTCTAGTATTGCTTAAACATGTAGGCTTTCTCCTTCAGAGCTCTAACGACTTCTATGTAAAACAAATTCATTCACATGCTCTGAACTTATTCCCCTTGCTCCCCATTTTCACTCATTTAGAAAAGTCTAAGCCAGGTTTTCAAAGTGGCTTTTCCTAGTTTTTCATCTTTTGAGATTTAAAATTTTAATTTATGTCTTTGGTACCCCAGGCCTTCTCGTTTCCTAATTTATTTTTCACTTACTTCAAGCCATCAACATATCGCTGCCCTCAGGTTTGATTTATACTGCCTGGGAACATAATCCAATCATGAATCTTCCTTGGGAATGCCAACATGGCGTGAGAGAGAGAGCTTACTTTAATGATCTTTTTAGAGTAGAAAACAAAAGGCAAAGAAATCAGTGGAACTTTAAAAACACTATTAAGCAAACCCACTAAGCCTATAGGAACTTCAAAAACTTGGCTGTCTCTAAATTCAAAATTGAAAGCAACAATCCTTTGAGCTATGGCTCTTTGCTAGTCTCTCATTTTTATACACATGAATTGGTATTGACCAGTTGAAGTTATAAATGAAAGACCCAAAATAACCACCTTTTTTTCCCACCTCCACTCCAGATCCTGTGTGCATCTCCACTGAACCCAGGCACTTCTTGTTTTACCTGACCAGATGAACACATCCGGTCCTGTGTGCTACGCCTCACTGCTAACCGAACACAAATACCTTCCGAGTCACATGGCATTTGTGTTTGTTCTTCATGTTGTCAGTCACAGAACTCAATGGTGGTGATTCATCTAAGGAGAATATTTGTTAGTGGGAAGTTGTGGTACCTCCCAGTCACAAGCAAGCCTCAGACAGGGGAGGAACCAGGGAGTCTCCAGAGGCATAAGCTGTAAGAATTCATAGATCTTCTAACCACGCTCTATGTAGTGCTTGAGATTCTAACTTTTTTATGTGGTGGAGTATAGCAGGTGCCTTCCCCCTCTCAGTTTAGGTAATTGGTGGGGGGCCCCGTTGAAAGACACCAGGATATATCTACCCAGAGTCTAGATACTCGGTGGGGTTTGGTTGAAAAGATACTGAGAAATACGCCCCTGGTTAAAAGAATCTGGATGAGGGAGGGAAAATACCAGGACTCCACTGAAAGACACCGAGGTGGCTCCATTGTAGAAAGATTCCAAGTACCTAGTTAGCTACAGAAATTAAATCTTGCTTTAAATATTCTGGCCTCCCTGGTGGCACAGGTGGTAAAAAATCTGCCTGCAATGCAAGAGACCCGGGTTTGATCCCTGGGTGGTATCCATGGGTCAGGAAGATCCCCTGGAGAGTAAATGGTAACCCACCCCAGTATTCTTGCCTGGAAAATTCCATGGACAGAGGAGGCTGACAGGCTATAGTTCAAGGGATCCCAAAGAGCCATCCATGACTAAGCAACTAACACTTGGCTTACCATACTCAGATTCAAAGACTCTCGGATTTGATGTCTCTTTTTTTCATAGTTAGATTCTCAGGGTAAACTATCTCATTAATCCAGCTGGGACAGGTGACTACCCCAAGTCCTTGAGTGCACTCATAGTCACCAACAGTCAAACCTTAGATCCTGGTACCTATGCCTTGAGAAGGGAAAGTTACTGTGCCTGGGAGGCTTCTCTAAGAAGTATCTTGTAAATGCAGGCTCCATGCCAATGCATTCACCACTGAATCTTCTGAGGCTGTCTGAAAGGGTGACTGTCTAGGAAACATCTGAGGTTTAATTTGTGAAGACTAAGTTAGTAAATACAAAATTAGCATACATAATACCAATCAATAGAAAAATCTATTTTTACTTAATTTGCAAATATCAATAGTACATGTACTGTGTACAAACACTATGCTATATAACATGGGTCTATTAAAAAGGAACTGATCCCTGCCATCCAAACAAGTGTTTTCTGCTATTGACTTCAAAATCTTAATTCATGGTCATTTATCCTTTCAACAAATATTTATTGAGCTCCTACTATATAATAGTCTCTGTCATGGTTCTAGGGGATTCAGTAGGGAAGACAGTGGCAAAAATTTCTGTCCTTATGAAGCATTCATTATTAGATAAGAAAAGTCAGTCATGACTGAGAGATGGATCCAGGTCTTGGCCTTATCTCTGAATGGCTGAGGGGCACATTTCTGAATCTCTCTGTTGTTCAGTTTTCTCATTTTTAAACTGAGAATGATAATACTAACTTCTCACAGTGTTGTCATAAAAGTGTATCTATCATGTACAAGAGCTTCTATAATTGCTATCATCATCTTCATTATGATCACTATCATTATGCAACTCTTCAAAAAGATTTCAGTCCCTCTTACTCTGAGGTCAATGCTAGCAATTATCCCTTCCTCTACCCGATTCCACCAAAAAGCTCTTTTTAACCAGACTGATAGAACCAAGCATAGGAGTTTTATTTACTTACTCACTGGGTGTTCAAGGGACTATATTAGATATTGGGTTCACCAATAGCAGATGCTGAGATGGAGTTTGGGATTTAAGATGTTTATTAGGGATCAACACCTGTGAAAATGGGAGAGAAGAAGCAGAATTGAACAAAACTGCTCAAGCCCAGCAAATTTCTGGCCAACCTCAGGATGTCCTGAAGCTAGTACTGTCCATTAAAATGTCCCTATTTGAGACAGGATGGCTAATTTTTTGTATCTCCTTGGTTTTCCTGGTGGCTCAGACAATAAAGAACCAGCCTGTGATGCAGGAGACCTGTGTTCGATACCTGGGTCGGGAAGTTGCCCTGGAGAAGGGAATGGCTGCCCACTCAAGTATTTCTGCCTGGAGAATTCCATGGGCAGAGGAGCCTGGTGGGCTACAATCCATAGGGTCACAAAGAGTCGGACACGACTGAGCAACCAACACTTTCACTTTCCCTGGGATTAAGAACCATGTTCACTACTGTCACTCACTAGAAATCTGCAGTATTTAGCCAGGATGTCTCCATGTCTACCACAGACTTAGTAAAGCTTGAATAAGGAAAAAGAAACATAATATCAATCTCTAAAAAGTTACAGTTTAGCCAAGGAAAGGCCATGTGGATAGTGGTAACAGAGAATGTGCTCAGACAAAGAGCTACTAAGTCTTATGAGACTTCATTTAATAGAAAGATTACTTCTGGCTGAAATAAGAACACAAAATAATAGTGTTTAACTCTTTAGGCTAAGATGATGTTCAAAGATGAATTGAACAAGAAATTAATAAACTCTTGCATGATTAGTGTATGAGTAGTTCTCATTTAATTAAATTGGATCACTTTAATTAAATTGGCATGAGAACATCTGACAGTCTGTATCAGTGCAACTCAAAGTACAGTCCACACACTGTAATGGTCTACAGACAAGTTGTTATCAGCTCTTAACTAAATAAGTACATAGAGTAAGAGTAAACATTTAGAAAAGCTTTTTAAAGAAATTTCCCATCTATTAAATCTTACAGTAAAAAACTTTGCACTTGTATTTTGTACATCTGTTTTTTTTTTTTTTTTTTTTTTCCTACCTTATTTTCAGGGTAATTCAATTTATTGTACTTTCTCACTCTTGCTTGGAGAATTCCATGGACTGGGGAGTCTGGCAGGCTACAGTCCATAGGGTCAGGAAGAGTCGGACATGACTGAAGTGACTGAGCACACAAACAAAAGGGTTAGTCTGTGATGGATTAGACTTTTAAAAAATAGATGCTTTTTTACTATGTAATTTAAGTCACTGGTCAACATCATTTATGTCTTATTTTCACACATGAATTTAATTTTCTAAAAAATACATTTTCTTAAATTTAAATTTATTAAATCATGAACCATGACTTTTCTTAAAGTCATGATTATGAATCTTAATTTGGGAGTAACTGTGTATCTCACTTAATAAATGAGTATATCCCCCTAAAAATTGCCTAGAAAGAGAATTAATTTGTGGTATATATATGGTATATATTAATTTGTGGTATACATAGAAAGAGAATTAATTTGTGGTGTATATATATATATAATTTGTGATATATGTATATAAATTAATATATCACACACTAGTAAACTAATGCTCAAAATTCTCCAAGCCAGGCTTCAGCAATATGTGAACTGTGAACTTCCAAATGTTCAAGCTGGTTTTGTGTGTGTGTGTAATAAAGTTTTATTAAAGTATAAAGGAGATAGAGAAGGCTTCTGACATAAGCATCAGAAGGGGGCAGAAAGAGCACCCCCTTGCTAGTGTTAGCAATGACGTTATATACTCTCCAATGAATCCAAAGAATGTCTAGAGGTTATAAAGACCTCACCAGACCTACTCCCATAATCTACATTTTAAGATAACAGAATTAGCCAGAAGTTTTAATCCAGAGACTGTCCTCAGGCAGGACACATTGTTTTTTGTTTTTATAATTTTATTATTTTAAATTTTATTTTATTTTTAAACTTTACAATATTGTATTAGTTTTGCTAAATATCAAAATGAATCCGCCACAGGTATACATGTGTTCCCCATCCTGAACCCTCCTCCCTCCTCCCTCCCCATACCATCCCTCTGGGTCGTCCCAGTGCACCAGCCCCAAGCATCCAGTATTGTGCATTGAACCTGGACTGGCAGCTCGTTTCATACATGATATTTTACATGTTTCAATGCCATTCTCCCAAATCTTCCCACCCTCTCCCTCTCCAACAGAGTCCATAAGACTGTTCTATACATCACTGTCTCTTTTGCTGTCTCGTACACAGGGTTATTGTTACCATCTTTCTAAATTCCATATATATGCGTTAGTATACTGTATTGGTGTTTTTCTTTCTGGCTTACTTCACTCTGTATAATAGGCTCCAGTTTCATCCACCTCATTAGAACTGATTCAAATGGATTCTTTTTAATGGCTGAGTAATACTCCATTGTGTATATGTACCACTGCTTTCTTATCCATTCATCTGCTGATGGACATCTAGGTTGCTTCCATGTCCTGGCTATTATAAACAGTGTTGCGATGAACATTGGGGTACACGTGTCTCTTTCCCTTCTGGTTTCCTCAGTGTGTATGCCCAGCAGTGGGATTGCTGGATCATAAGGCAGTTCTATTTCCAGTTTTTTAAGGAATCTCCACACTGTTCTCCATAGTGGCTGTACTAGTTTGCATTCCCACCAACAGTGTAAGAGGGTTCCCTTTTCTCCACACCCTCTCCAGCATTTATTATTTGTAGACTTTTGGATTGCAGCCATTCTGACTGGTGTGAGATGGTACCTCATAGTGGTTTTGATTTGCATTTCTCTGATAATGAGTGATGTTGAGCATCTTTTCATGTGTTTGTTAGCCATCTGTATGTCTTCTTTGGAGAAATGTCTATTTAGTTCTTTGGCCCATTTTTTGATTGGGTCATTTATTTTTCTGGAGTTGAGCTGTAGGAGTTGCTTGTATATTTTTAAGATTAGTTGTTTGTCCGTTGCTTCATTTGCTATTATTTTCTCCCATTCTGAAGGCTGTCTTTTCACCTTGCTAATAGTTTCCTTTGATGTGCAGAAGCTTTTAAGGTTAATTAGGTCCCATTTGTTTATTTTTGCTTTTATTTCCAATATTCTGGGAGGTGGGTCATAGAGGATCCTGCTGTGATGTATGTCAGAGAGTGTTTTGCCTATGTTCTCCTCTAGGAGTTTTATAGTTTCTGGTCTTACGTTTAGATCTTTAATCCATTTTGAGTTTATTTTTGTGTATGGTGTTAGAAAGTGTTCTAGTTTCATTCTTTTACAAATGGTTGACCAGATTTCCCAGCACCACTTGTTAAAGAGATTGTCTTTAATCCATTGTATATTCTTGCCTCCTTTGTCAAAGATAAGGTGTCCATATGTGTGTGGATTTATCTCTGGGCCTTCTATTTTGTTCCATTCATCTATATTTCTGACTTTGTGCCAGTACCATACTGTCTTGATAACTGTGGCTTTGTAGTAGAGCCTGAAGTCAGGTAGGTTGATTCCTCCAGTTCCATTCTTCTTTCTCAAGATCGCTTTGGCTATTCGAGGTTTTTTGTATTTCCATACGAATTGTGAAATTATTTGTTCTAGCTCTGTGAAGAATACTGTTGGTAGCTTGATAGGGATTGCATTGAATCTATAAATTGCTTTGGGTAGTATACTCATTTTCACTATATTGATTCTTCCAATCCATGAACATGGTATATTTCTCCATCTATTAGTGTCCTCTTTGATTTCTTTCACTAGTGTTTTATAGTTTTCTATGTATAGGTCTTTAGTTTCTTTAGGTAGATATATTCCTAAGTATTTTATTCTTTCTGTTGCAATGGTGAATGGAATTGTTTCCTTAATTTCTCTTTCTGTTTTCTCATTATTAGTGTATAGGAATGCAAGGGATTTCTGTGTGTTGATTTTATATCCTGCAACTTTACTATAGTCATTGATTAGTTCTAGTAATTTTCTGGTGGAGTCTTTAGGGTTTTCTATGTAGAGGATCATGTCATCTGCAAACAGTGAGACAACACAGAAATACAAAGGATCATAAGAGACTACTATCAACAATTATATGCCAATAAAATGGACAACGTGGAAGAAATGGACAAATTCTTAGAAAAGTACAACTTTCCAAAACTCGACCAGAAAGAAATAGAAAATCTTAACAGACCCATCACAAGCACGGAAATTGAATCTGTAATCAAAAATCTTCCAGCAAACAAAAGCCCAGGTCCAGACGGCTTCACAGCTGAATTCTACCAAAAATTTAGAGAAGAGCTAACACCTATCCTGCTCAAACTCTTCCAGAAAATTGCAGAGGAAGGTAAACTTCCAAACTCATTCTATGAGGCCACCATCACCCTAATACCAAAACCTGACAAAGATCCCACAAAAAAAGAAAACTACAGGCCAATATCACTGATGAACATAGATGCAAAAATCCTTAACAAAATTCTAGCAATCAGAATCCAACAACATATTAAAAAGATCATAGACCATGACCAAGTGGGCTTTATCCCAGGGATGCAAGGATTCGTCAATATCCGCAAATCAATCAATGTAATACACCACATTAACAAATTGAAAAATAAAAACCATATGATTATCTCAATAGATGCAGAGAAAGCCTTTGACAAAATTCAGCATCCATTTATGATAAGAACTCTCCAGAAAGCAGGAATAGAAGGAACGTACCTCAACATAATAAAAGCTATATATGACAAACCCACAGCAAACATTATCCTCAATGGTGAAAAATTGAAACCGTTTCCTCTAAAGACAGGAACAAGACAAGGGTGCCCACTTTCACCATTACTATTCAACATAGTTTTGGAAGGTTTGGCCACAGCAATCAGAGCAGAAAAAGAAATAAAAGGAATCCAAATTGGAAAAGAAGAAGTAAAACTCTCACTGTTTGCAGATGTCAAGCTGGTTTTAAAAAAGGCAGAGGAACCAGAGACCAAATTGCCAACATCCACTGGATCATCGAAAAAGCCAGAGAGAGTTCCACAAAAACATCTATTTCTGCTTTATTGGCTATACCAAAGCCTTTGACTTGGAGCCTATTATACAGACTGAAGTAAGCCAGGAAGAAAAACACCAATACAGTATACTAATGCATATATATAGAATTTAGAAAGATGGTAACAATAACCCTGTGTACAAGACAGCAAAAGAAACACTGATGTATAGAACAGTCTTATGGACTCTGTTGGAGGGGAGAGGGTGGGAAGATTTGGGAGAATGGCATTGAAACATGTATAATATCATGTATGAAACGAGTTGCCAGTCCAGGTTCGATGCACGATACTGGATGCTTGGGGCTGGTGCACTGGGACGACCCAGAGGGATGGTATGGGGATGGAGGAGGGAGGAGGGTTCAGGATGGGGAACATGTATACCTGTGGCAGATCCATTTTGATATTTAGCAAAACTAATACAATATTGTAAAGTTTAAAAATAAAATAAAATTTAAAAAAAAAAAGAAAATTCTGAAAGAGATGGGAATACCAGACCACCTGACCTGCCTCTTAAGAAATTTGTATGCAGGTAGGGAAGCAACAGTTAGAACTGGACATGGAACAACAGACTGGTTCCAAATAGGAAAGGAGTACATCAAGGCTGTATATTGTCACCCTGCTTATTTAACTTATATGCAGAGTACATCATGAGAAACACTGGGCTGGAAGAAGCACAAGCTGGAATCAAGATTGCCGGGAGAAATATCAATCACCTCAGATATGCCGATGACACCACCCTTATGGCAGAAAGTGAAGAGGAACTAAAAAGCCTCTTGATGAAAGTGAAACTGAAGAGTGAAAAAGTTGGCTTAAAGCTCAACATTCAGAAAATGAAGATCATGGCATCTGGTCCCATCACTTCATGGGAAATAGATGGGGAAACAGTGGAAACAGTGTCAGACTTTATTTTTTGGGGTTCCAAAATCACTGCAGATGGTGACTGCAGCCATGAAATTAAAAGATGCTTACTCCTTGGAAAAAAAGTTATGACCAATCTAGATAGCATATTGAAAAGCAGAGATATTACTTTGCCAACAAAGGCCTGTCTAGTCAGGGCTATGGTTTTTCCAGTGGTCATATATGGATGTGAGTGTTGCACTATAAAGAGAGCTGAGCACAGAAGAATTGATGCTTTGAACTGTGGTGTTGGGGAAGACTCTTGAGGGTCCTTTGGACTGCAAGGAGATCCAACCAGTCTATTCTGAAGGAGATCAGCCCTGGGATTTCTTTGGAAGGAATGATGCTAAAGCTGAAACTCCCGTACTTTGGCCACCTCATGCGAAGAGTTGACTCATTGGAAAAGACTCTGATGCTGGGAGGGATTGGGGGCAGGAGGAGAAGGGGATGACAGAGGATGAGATGGCTGGATGGCATCACTGACTCGATGGACATGAGTCTGAGTGAACTCCAGGAGTTGGTGATGGACAGGGAGGCCTGGAGTGCTGTGATTCATGGGGTTGTGAAGAGTCGGACACGACTAAGTGACTGAACTGAACTGAACTGAATATATATACCACAAAATAATACAAAATATTAATTAATTAATATATTTATATATATATATGCACACTATATATATGTATATATACTCCCACCTGGGAAGCCCATATGTGTGTATACCTATATAGTGTGTGTGTTTTTATATTTAGCACAGAGATTTTTAATATTTATTTATATTATATATATATATAATATCTATATAATACTATATATAATACATATGTGGATCTTAGTTGTGGCACTCAGGATCTTCAATCTTGCATGCAGGATCTTTCTGTTGTAGCATGTGCGATCCTTAGGTCCAAAATTCAAACCTCAGTTGCAGCATGTGGGATCTAGTTCTCCAACCAGGAATTGAACCCCACACCCCCTGCATTGGGAACATGGAGTCTCAGCCACTGGACCACGAAGGAAATTTCAGCACAGAGTTTCTTAACTGCCTGAAATCCCTGGAGTGATAAGAATGTCATATGTATGATAATGAGATGACTGGTGGTTGGGGCCGGTTGAGGGGGCAGGGTGGAGTTCCCTTGATAGTTATAGGATGGGAGCTGGTCACCAGAAAGCGTATGATTAGGCAGTTGGAACCATTAGCACCATCCTTGACCTCCATGGAGGGGAGAGGGGCTAAAGATTTAATTAATCACAAATGGCCAATGACGTAATCAATCTTGCCTACATAATGAGACCCCCATAAAACCTCTTGAAGCGTTTGAAGAATTTCCAGGTTGGTGAACACATGGAAGAGCTGGCAGTTTGGTCCCACATTCTTCCACCTCCACTCTGCTTTTTCATCTCTTCCATTTGGCTATTCCTAACTGTATCTTTTATAATAAATATACAAACCGAAGTTAAGTGTTTTCCTGAGTTCTGTGACTTGCTTTATTGAATTAGAAAATTTGTGAACAAGGTGATGGGAACTTCTACATACATAGTAAACCAAGCAAATTCAGAGGATCTTGGACACCTCATTTGTAGCTGACATCTGAAGAGGCGGCACTCTTGTGGGACTGAGCCCTTGACCTGTAAGGTTAGTGTTAACTCTGGGTACTTAGTGTCAGAACTGATTTAAATTTCAGGACACCAAGTTGGAGCCAGAGAATCAGATCATTAGAGAATTTGTTAGTATTAGAAAACAGCATGCATTTGGTGTCAGAAGTGATGTCAGAAAACAGACAAAGCTGTTTTATGAGTCCAATTTTCTACTAACTTTTATTTAATTACGAGGTATTCATATGTCTATGACATTAGCAGAATGAAATAAAACCAAATGAGAATGCAGTAAATTCCCTAAAATAGCATTGGTAGAGAAATACATTTCTGACAAAATATTTACAATCTTCAAAATAAGTCACCAAGCATAAAGAAATCATGATTTTAAAATTTTGTCCACAGTACCCTCAAGCTACAAAAGAAACATAAAGAAAAATGAACAGAGCAAAATGCACCGAGATGAGAAGTTGCCCTTTATACAGAGCCTGCCCCAAGGTAGTTCAGAGTAGACAATTCTGCCATAATATCTGTTTCCCCGGATTTTATGGAAATTCCCAGCCATCATAAATAATTTGTGTTTATGTTAGAAGGAAGATAATGCAAACATCATAAAACTATTGAATTAAAATCCAGCACACAGACAACATTAAGTTAGTGAGAATGTATTTGTAAAAACAGATCCTTTTCTTTTTTTTTCCCCAAAAATAAAATATACTGGAGTAGGGGGTAAGATGGCAGTGTAAGAAGTCTCTGAGCTCACCTCTCCCAACAAACACATCAAATCTACAACTACATATAGGGTACCTCTTGCTGAGAATGACCTGAAGTCTATCAGAATGGTTGTCCAACAACCAAGGCTATAAAGAAAGAATCATAAGGCATCTGGTAGAAAGGGAGGAGAAAGACATATCTGTAATATGTGAGTGATAAAACTAGATGAATTTCAGACCCAGAATCTAAGAAAGAGATCATTAAAAATAATCATTCTCTGACACTGAAGTTGTTGAACTTTAATATCCAAAAAATCAAATTAACTATAATTACTGCAATTTGGATATTGATGACTTTTAAAATAAATATCTTCCCTCGTTTTCTATTACCCATCCTTTAAAAGAATCTCTAATTTGTAAATAATGTAAAATAAGCCAAAACCTTGGCTACTTTAATAAATCATTAGGGTTTTGTTGCCAAGATATGAAGTTTGTGTATTGAACTGAAAACAGAAAGAAAAAGACTTGACAGAAAAAACTTGACATAAACTTGACACTTAGTTTATGTGTATCAAGTATTGGTTGATAAAGACCAATATTTAACCCTATAGGAAACATTGTATGAGTATATATGATAGACACTCAATAAATTAATTGCTTAATGTGTGACTGAACTAATTAATAAATTAATTAACATTCCTAAAAAGGAGATTCTCCTACAGAAATAATTTCTTTGGAAAAACTGTCCTCCAGCTTCATCTAATTTTCTTGAGTGATGAATCTTTGCTTACCAAGAAAGTCTTCAGTTTACAGTTGAGTTTTCTGAATGAAACTAATCCCCATAACCTAGGTCTTTTCCTGAGGTCAAGTCTATCTTGCAAAATAAATGAATAAACTGATATTTTGCATTTGTATTGGATTTTTATGTTTGGTGAAAATCAATTGATTTCCCAAGATCTGACCATAAGATAAAAGACAAAAGTTGCTCCAGAATAAACAAGTTAAAATCATGAGCCCTAGAGAACCTTGAGAGTCCCTTGGACTGCAAGGAGATCCAACCAGTCCATTCTGAAGGAGATCAGCCCTGGGATTTCTTTGGAAGGAATGATGCTAAAGCTGAAACTCCCGTACTCTGGCCACCTCATGCGAAGAGTTGACTCATTGGAAAAGACTCTGATGCTGGGAGGGATTGGGGGCAGGAGGAGAAGGGGACAACAGAGGATGAGATGGCTGGATGGCATCACTGACTCGATGGACATGAGTCTGAGTGAACTCCAGAGTTGGTGATGGACAAGGAAGCCTGGCGTGCTGCAATTCATGGGGCTGCAAAGAGTCGGACACGACTGAGTGACTGAACTGAACTGAAAGAACCTAAAGTAGAAATTCATTTATGAAATGCAACCTAGAGCAATCACCTGGACTTGTATACTCCTCGTCTTCATCATCACTAGCATATTTTTCACACATACATGCACAGACACTTATACTCCTATTAGAATAATTCCGACCTGCTCACTTTCCCTCTTCTATTCCAGTTTAACCCCTAAAGAGATGATGTTAAAGCCAGAAATGCTTTACAACACTTTCCTAGGGAGAAGAAGAGTGATAAACTCTAACTGGCTGCTTGCCATTGTTGAGGGGAAAGCCAGAAAATATCTGATCAACACTTCTGCAGTGTTGCCCAGCTCTCTCACTTCTTTATGGGCTAATGGTTTATGCCTGTCATCCCCTGAATGTCATTTCAATCTTTAGGTTGACAGAAGTAATGATTTAGGACTTAAGTAGATCCTATCTTTTTAAAGCTACAATAGAGTTGTAGATCTTAGAAAGGATAACTTATACTTACCATACTCAGAAAATATTCAACTATCCCTTTATAACTCTTTCATAAAGAGTTTTCTTTAGGCAATACTTTAAGCATTATATAATTATTTAAAAAAGGTAAACATCTCAATACCTGAGTTCAATAAAATTTGCCAGCCAAATTTTATTTTTTTACACTAAAAATACTTTAAATTTTTTACACTAAAGTGTAACTCCAAGTAACTTAAGTGTTTTAGAGTAATTGGTAGTAAAAATCAGAAGAATTAGTTGGAATTTCCAAGACTATCAAGGAATTAAAATCCCAGATAAGCTCAGCATGTTTGTAATGGAGTGAAACTTAGGGATTAGTTGGTTTTGTTGTTCAGTCACTCAGTCGTGTCTGACTCATTGCGACCCCAACAACCACAATACGCCAGGAGTAATTACAACTACGGTGTCTGCCCAGGCAAACATTATTACTCTGATTTTCCTATGTTGTTGTTCAGTCACTAAGTTGTGTCCAACTCTGTGACCCTTTGGGCTGCAACAAGTCAGGCTTCCCTTCCTTCACTGTCTCCCAGAGTTTCCTTAAACTCATTTCCATTGGGTTGATAATGCCATCCAAACATCTCATCCTTTGTCCCCCTCTTCTCCTCCTGCCTTCAATCTTTCCCAGCATCAAGGTCTTTTCCAATGAGTCGGCTCTTCACATCATGTGACCAAAGTAGTGGAGCTTCAGCTTCAGCATCAGTCCTTCCAATAATATTTAGGTTGATTTCCTTTAGAATTTACTGGTTTGATCTCCTTGGTGTCCAGAGGAGACTGAAATCTCAGGAGGCTAAATGTCACACAGTGTCACACAGTTGATAGGTAGATATCAGAGAATGACGCCAGACCTAGCTGGGGTCTCAAACCTCATATATTCTCCAGTTTCTCTGGTAGGGAAAGGGGAAACAGGAAACAACATTTGAATATAGTTAGCATGTCAAAGATTTAGAGAATTCAGATGAAAAATCTGTGCATTTGGTTCATGAAAAGAAAAGCAGAGTTCTAAAGTGCTTGTTTGTTCAATTTATTCCTCCTACAAAATAAACTCTAAGTTGGGGAATAAGCATGATTTTTCTTGGCCTCTATTAGAATGTATGTTGTTTGGATGACAATGAGAATATATACTCCTAAAATTCTGGTCCCTCTGATGTTTTCATTGATTCTTTCTCTGATCCCTTATGTCATCCTTCTTCCCCCTCCCCTACATCCTTCCATTCTTCCTCATCTCCCTCTCCAGGTGCATAACCACCATCACTTTCCTCCCATCAGGCACACACCCTTTTCAGCACATCCTATATTCTGGGAATTTTCTGGATTAATTTTTTCTCATAAAGTCCAACAGAAAATGAAGAGAAGATGCAAAACTGACCTTCCGTTTTAGCTGTGGGAAAGCTTCTTGTTGCTAGGAAACCAATAATAGGTGCTAACCATCCTTCTCTAAATGAGGGCAGTTCCCAGCAGAATAATTCTTTTTGTGGAAGAACCTAGACCATGATTTCACTTCTTATCTCCAACTGGCTCTGTCCACATGTATGCTTTTATTCTCCAATAACAAGCAGCAGGAGTGATTAAAAATAATTTTAGAGATGTGAAATTACACCTTTGAGGAAGATCAGAGGAGCTGTGTAACATAACGTAGTCATAAGATTGAAGGGTCTCTAAATATTCAGATCATTATTTCAGTGGGGGTGCTGTTCTGCATGGAGTAAAACTAGAAAATCGTTTAAATCATATTTGGGTTCAATGTATGATGGAAGGATTATTGCTGGAAGTTTTTACATTTCAATTGATATAGGCATATGGATAGATGGAAGTATTTAAATATGATGTTGTCTGTACACAGTATGTCATTACTTAAACCATTAACAAGGCACATCCTCTAGTGGATTTTCTTATGTTTTTTCTGTCACAAACATATGTTGTAAGTTGTTTGCTCGAGTCGGGCCTGGAAGAAGCTAAACTTAGAGATCTAGGATTATATCATTTAAAAGTGAGAGAAAGGATAGTAGAGGACACAGGACTTTAAGAAAGAAATGATTTATTCATTCATTGAACAATTAGTGGCACATCAGTTACATGCCAGGCTCTTTCTAGACGTTGGAACAAAAAGGTCTAACCTCTCAGAGCTTGCGCTTTGGTGGGAGAGATGATTAATAAACAAGATAATTAAGAAAAATATATGTTGGATAATGTTATACTAAGAAAAAAATAGAGCAAGACAGGGAGATATATGAAATGTCAGGGCAGGTGCTGAAAGGTGAATTTTAAATTAGAATCTGATGGAAGTGAGGGGGAGAAATATGCAAATGTCTGGGGGAAGAGCATTCTGGGCAGAGTGAACAGCAGTTGAAAGGCTCTGTGGTAGGAGTGTACCTGACTTGTACGCAAAATAGCAAGGAGGTCAATGAGGCTGCCAAAAAGGTGATGAGAATGGTAGAAATGAAATTGGAGAATTACAGTGTAGAGAGGGTAGATGTGAGAAGATCTTATAAAGCTTTAGTTTATAGCAAGAACTTTAACATATTCGTCTGAAACAAATGCGTAACCCAAGAGTCAGTACTCACAGAACAATCATACGCTCTTCTACATATCCCAGGGTCCCTTGCAGGTGGTTCATGTCATGTGCCTTGCTCTGAGCAAAAGAGATGTTTATCACTTCCGGGTCAAGCCAGTAATGGACACTGTGCGTCCTTCATATCTCTCTGCTCTCCTACCGTTGTCCTTTGAATTCCATTGTTCCAGATGAAAAGGGATAGAACCATCTGATCCACATCAGACCTCACCTGAATGAAACATAAAGCCCTGCTACCTGAAGCCACTGAGGTTGTTAGGGTACATTTGTTTCTGCAGCAGGATCTGGCCTGCCTGACCAATATACTGGTAGATGTAGTATTATTCACTTTAGTTCACTTCAGTCGCTCAGTCGTGTCCGACTCTTTGCGACCCCATGGACTGCAGCATGCCAGGCCTCCCTGTCCATCACCAACTCACGGAGTTTACCCAAACTCATGTCCATTGAGTCAGTGATACCATCCAACCATCTCATCCTCTCTCATCCTCTCCTCCTCCCCCCTTCAATCTTCCCCAGCATCAGGGTTTTTTCAAATGAGTCAGCTCTTCCCATCAGGTGTCTAAATAATTGGAGCTTCAGCTTCAGCATCAGTCCTTCCAATGAATATTCAGGACTGATTTCCTTTAGGATGGACTGATTGGATCTACTTGCTGTCCAAGGGTGGAGAAGGCAGTGGCACCCCACTCCAGTACTCTTGCTTGGAAAATCCTATGGACCGAGAAGCCTGGTAGGCTGCAGTCCATCGGGTCGCTAAGAGTCGGACATGACTGAGCGACTTCACTTTCACTTTTCACTTTCCTGCATTGGAGAAGGAAATGGCAACCCACTCCAGTATTCTTGCCTGGAGAATCCCAGGGACAGGGGAGCCTGGTGGGCTGCCATCTATGGGGTTGCACAGAGTCGGACACAACTGAAGCAACTTAGCAGCAGCAGCAGCAGTTGTCCAAGGGACTCTCAAGAGTCTTTTCCAACACCACAGTTCAAAAGCATCAATTCTTCAGTGCTCAGCTTTCTTTATGGTCCAACTCTCACATCCATACATGACCACTGGAAAAACCATAGCTTTGACTAGATGGACCTGTGCTGGCAAAGTAATGTCTCTGCTTTTTCATATGCTATCTAGATAAGTCATAACTTTTCTTCCAAGGAGCAAGCGTCTTTTAATTTCATGGCTGAAATCTCCATCTGCAATGATTTTTGAGCCCAAAAAAATAAAGTCTGACACTGTTTCCACTGTTTCCCCATCTATTTGCCATGAAGTGGTGGGACCAGAAGCCATGATTTTAGTTTTCTGAATGTTGAGCTTTAAGCCAACTTTTTCACTCTCCTCTTTCACTTTCATCAAGAGGCTCTTTAGTTCCTCACTTTCTGCCATAAGGGTGGTGTCATCTGCATATCTGAGGTTATTGATATTTCTCCTGGCAATCTTGATTCTAGCTTGTGCTTCATCCAGTCCACCATTTCTCATGATGTACTCTGCATATTATTAGAATAGTTTTAAGCAGAGGACTGAGATTTTCTTCCTTACATTTAACTCTAGCTGCCATGTTAAGAATAGTCTATGAAGTTGTGGGAAGCCAATGGAGGAGGGATGGGGTGAGGGAGGACCATGCAGCCCTGGTCCAGGTGGAAAATAGTGGTGGCAGAGCAAGAGTTGTAGCAATAAAATTGGAAAGAAGTGATCAAATTCTAGGTATGCTGCTGACAGATTGTGAGGTGTGAGAGAGAAGAGACACAGAGGGTTTAAACTGAACAAGTGGAACAATGGAGTTGCCATCCACTGAGATGGGGAAGACTGGGACAAGGGGAAAGACCAATCTGAAATTAGAGATGTCTATTCAAGATTACAGTTTTTCCAGTAGTCATATACAGATGTGAGACTTGGACCATAAAGAAGGCTGAGCACTGAAGAACTGATGCTTTCAAACTGTGGAGTTGGAGAAGACTCTTGAGAGTCCCTTGGACAGCAAGGAGTGCCGGGGACCAGCCCCGGCTGATCCAGGGTATTCGAAGGAGAGACGGCATAGGCGAGGATCAGGATACGATAGCTTCAATTAGGTATTAATTAAAGATATAAAGAGTAATAGAATAAGGATAGCTCAGTAGGAAAATTCAGTGGAGAAAAGAGGCTGAGTAGCTTGGTTTACGCGGGAGACCAATAAAACTTCAAGACAAGAAGTTTGCACCACTTACGTAGGCCGCAGGCGTCCTTCCGTTCTCCCGAAGGAGAGGAGACACTGAGGCCTCCCTGGTCGGATCTTAGAAGCCCAGGCATAATTAGTAAGCATGGTGGGTTCCGCGCTCCAGATGGAGACTCAACCAGAGTGAGAGAGAGAGCGACATGGGGAGACCAGTATTTCGAGAAACTGATCCCAATTCTTTATTTTCCAGAGTCTGTTTTTATACACTAAGATGTTATACAAAAGTCACGTGGGGACAGCAGTCCTGACTTTTATTAAAGTCAGGTGCTTCACACAAATGTATACAGAGGTCTTAGGGGTGTTACATCATCTTCTGGCCAGGGGGGCCTGCTGACAATTTACGACCCTCTCCTTGTGACAGTGGTCAGTCAATCAGGACACTTATTTCTCCAGGGCTGATTATTCTCAAAACAGACGCCACCCAAGTAAAGTTACACTCCTACAGGGTGAGGGTGTAGTGGGTTTTAGTTAAGGAAAGAATTTACTTAGCCTAAGGTCTAACGTGATTAATATCAAAGGTTAATACTTATTTCTTCTATATATTCATTAATGTGTGTAAGGGCAGGGGATGTGGAGACTTAGCAACAAACATTGGCTCAACAAATGAAAAACTCTTCACCAATACAATTTCTAATCAGCCCATTATACTTATACTAATAGTTTTCTAACTTTTCTAAGGAACCTGTTTTTAGAAGGTTTAAAGCATCTCGTGCCTCTCACGGTTGGGAGGCTGTGAGCAATCACATGTGGCCGGACGAGCCTGTCAGGCAGGCTAGAGAACCTTCAGAGGAGTTTGTAGGTTAAAACACTCTTGTCACACCCAAGAGTTTTTATTGACTGGAGCTCTAGGTTAACTCCTTCTCTGAAAGAGGTGGTGGGGGACAGCCCCCCGTAAAGTCAGAGGTGTAGGTAAGAGCACAAAGTAGTAAAGTAGGCAGGCTCTGGTTATGGGGGTAGACGCTCGAGGATTTCCAGGGGGACTCCTGAGGCTCGATCCCGCCTTTGCGTATGTCGAGCCTCCTTCCTCATGACCTTTGCCATGGGCGGAGTACCTCACTCTGGCCCCCAACAAAGGAGATCATACCAGTCAATCCTAAAGGAAATCAACCTTGAACATTCATTGAAAGAATTCATGCTGAAGCTGAAGCTCCAATACTTTGGCCACCTGATACAAAGAGCCAACTCACTGGAAAAGACCCTGATGCTGGGAAAGATAGAAGGCAGGAGGAGAAGGGACAACAGAGCATGAGATGGTTGGATGACATCACCGACTCAATGGACATGAGTCTGAGCAAACTCTGGCAGATGGTGAAGGACAGGGAAGCCTGGAATGCTACCGTCTATGGGGTCACAAATAGTCTGACACAACTGAGCCACTGAACAACAGCAATTCAACAATCAGACTGAATTCAGAATGTAGATGCCTATGCATTCAAAGTAAGAATATGGAGTAGACATTTGGATGGAAGCATCTGAAGTTCCAGAGAGAACTTAGTGGTACATGTTGTGTTTGAAACTCACTGGCATATAGATTATTTTAGTCATGAGACTGGATAAGGTCTCCTGAGGAATGAGTATTATTGAAGAAAAAAAGAAACTTAAAAATATCATACGTTGTGAAAAAGCATACAAATTCTAGAAATTATTTCTAGGTCAATTGCTGCTGAAAAGCTTCATCTAGAAAAGTAGGCAGATGCTATGCTGAAAAATACCTCAGCAAATCCTTTTCTTATCAGTATTCTGAAGCTGGGAAATAGGATTTACAGTGACAATAGACTCAGAGCAGTGGGTTTTCACCTGTGAAGTAGAAGTTCTACAAAATGCTTATATAGGACAGAAGTGTCTGTGTGGAGAGAATGAAAGTAGTGTCTGCACATAAAGAAGAGCCATTACTGATCGGAATAGAAATCATGTGTTAAAATGATGCCATCTCTACAGTCAGGCATCTTAGCACCTGAACCCTGACTACACACCATTGGCCACCTCACTCTCATGCTGGTCACACAGCAGCATGGCAAGAAAGACCAGCAAGCTTCTTTCTAGGGCCATCTCTAGAAGAAAACAAGTGATGTCTCCATTCTGATTTGATTCTATTTGCATATGAACTTTCCACCCTTCTTCTCAAGGGAAGGAATCTGAGTATTCATTAGATTAAACAACACAAATATATGTATGTGTTTGCAACTGTGTGTTTTCAGAATGAACTCAACGCTATAATGAACAAACTTATTACCTTATTAGCTGAGTACAGTTTGTTGTTACTGTTCAGTCACTCAGTTGTTAAAAGGTTTATTTTTAATCCTATCAAAATCCAATTTCACATTTGATAAGTAGCCTTCCATGTAGTGGTTCTGATACACAACTCCACCATTTTCTAGGGCCTCAGAATTTTCCATTAAGACCTTCTACATCCAGGCAGGGAAGGCAAGAAGACAATGAATGTGGAAATTTCACAGGGATTTTCAAGGTGTTAGTCCTAGAAGGACTTCCATCCATATTTCACTGGCCTGAATTCAATCCATGGCCTCACCTAAATTCAAGGGCAGCTGGAAGAGGTCACCTAGCTGTGCATAGAAAGAAGAGGAATGGATTGGGTGTCTAAACGTTCTCTGTGATTGTGTAAAATGTTGCATTACTATCTGAAGTCTGACCCACATCTTGGGTAGATTTATGAATCTGAATTCCAAATCCAACCCAGATCTGTGACAAAACAGACTCAGACAGAAGTCTCATTGAATTCAAGATTTTTCATCTCCATTTTCACTAGCTGTAATATTGAAATAATTTCTCTTTAAGAATGTGATCTTGGAACTGGTGCAGGCCTTTTTCAACTTACTGTTATTAAACAATTAAACAAAGTTATTGAGTTTCTTTGATCAGACAATTTTGAGCACTGAATATCTAAAGGTAAATAATAAACAATCCCTGTCTTCAGTGATGTAACAGTTGAATAGGAGGAATAAACATACAGAGCAGCATTACAGGTCTCAGAGGAAGGTATGAAAAATTAACTCAAATTGGCACGGCACATTTTGAAACAGAGTTCTGCAAAAACGTAAAAAAGGATATGATGCTTAAAATGAAAGTTAGAAGATGAGAGAGAATTCTCCAGGTGGAGAAGAAAAGGAAGAGAATTACAGAAGGAAATCACACTGCACATCAGAGTTGAGCTCCGAAGGAAAACCTGAAGAGGCAGGTTAGTGTGAGACTGTGAGGGGGCCTTAGATGCTGAACTAAGGAATTTAGACCTTGTACCACAAGCCAAGAGGATCCATAAAGAGATGAGGAGTGACAAGGTTCAATTCATAGCTTAGAAAAAGCATTTAGGCAAAGAGAGGCAATAGATTGGAGCTGAGAGGAGCAGAGACACCCAGCAGTTAGAAGGCTATTGCCATCACACATATAGGGATGGAGAAAAGATAGGCTTGATACAGAAATCTACTTTGAAACATAAAATCAATAGGCCTTGATAACTTTGTAGGCAGGGGTCAGGGAAGGAAGAGAGGAGAGCGTGAAATCTAACGCATTTTCCTTTGTTTCCCTATTCACTGGCATGGTGCCTGGAACGTAGCAAATATTGCTTTGTTGTTTCCGCCCAAGGGAAATGGTTTCAGAAGATTAAGAAGGTTTTTAGTTATAAAATAAATTCCTTTCTCAACAGCTCTCTAATCCTGGAAATTTATTTAATAAGGGTTTAAAACCTTTCATTATAACACACTCTGTTGTTGAGGCTGCCGGGAAATGGGCACTCTTGAACATCCCCAGTGGGAGTATACGTGGGTACAAGTCCAGCTAAGGGTGATTCGATAATACCTATTAAAATTACAAATGCATACACCCTTGGACCCAGAGATTCCATTTCTGGGAAATTCTCCTACAGATAAATTTGTACATATTCAAAATGGCTTATGAAAGAGTTTGTCATTGCAGCCCTGTTTTTCACAGGAAAAGACTGAAACAACTCAATTATTCCTAAATAGCAAGTTGATTAAATAACTTATGGTGTACTCATAAAATGAAATTCTGTGGGTATAAAAATAAAAAAGAATAAGTTTATTTTCTATGTATTGACAAAGATCTTCAGAATGAATAAAGTGAAGAAAGCAAAATGTGAACTTAATATGGCGCCTTAGGAGTAAAAGGAGAAGGAAATGGCAACCCACTCCAGTATTCTTGCTTGGAAAATCCCATGGACAGAGGAACTTGACAGGCCACAGTTCACGGGGTCACAAAGAATCGGACACGACTGAGCGACTTCATTTAAGGAGTAAAAGGGGGGATAAGAAACTATATTTATATTTGTCTTTTCTTTTATACTCAAAAATTCTGGACTGATGCAAAAGAGAAAAGAAAAGTCTTTAAATCATACATATGCATTACCTATTCAAAAAATTGAAATAAAAATACTGTCTCCTTCTACAATTGTTTAAAATATAAAACACTCCCCCACTCCCTGCTTATTTACTGCTCACAATCCTAGATATTACATTGACTTAAATTTGCATCAATATGCACATAATATCAGATTTTTCATAAGACCAGAAGAGGAAGTGAAGATAGAGGAAGCAGAGATGACAAATCCAGAGAACTCTGAATGCCTGAAGAACTAAAATAAGGGGGGTACCATAATAGAGAAATGTATGGAAGAAAGTGCATCACCAAATAGAACTCTTATCTGCTTTATAATATTGCAATATATTTAAAATACACACATACTTTGTTGGGCTATTTATCACAAAGATGCTATTTCTTTAGGGCTTTTTCACTGGCTATGACATGCCCATTAGTTAATCAGAAGTATAGGCAAAGTTTTTCAGAATTGAAATATTAATAAACCTGAGGTTTGTGGTTTCTTGAAATTTTCCTCTAGGTGTTTCATAAAAATTGGATCACATTTAAAAGTAAAGGTAAATTTGCCTGGACTCTGGCAATTTACCAGCTACAAGACCTTCATCTGAAGAATATTGATAGCTAAATCTGTTTGAAGGCTGATGTTTGGCCATTATCTGCGGACTCAAGAAAATTAATTATTCCTACCACACAAGCACAATTCCTGCAAGAAGCCATGGCCTATCTGAGTAATAGATTTTTCACATTCAGTTCACTTCAGTTAGGTCGTTCAGTCATGTCCAACTCCTTGTGACCCATGGACTGCAGCATGCCAGGACTCTCTATCCATCACCAGCTCCCGGAGTCCACTCAAACTCATGCCCATTGAGTTGGTGATGCCATCCAATCATTTCATCCTCTGTTGTCCCCTTCTCTCACCTTCAATCTTTCCCAGCATCAGAGTCTTTTCAAATGAGTCAGTTCTTCCCATCAGGTGGCCAAACTGTTGGAGTTTCAGCTTCAACATCAGTCCTTCCAATGAATTATTATTCAGGACTGATTTCCTTTAGAATGGACTAACTGGATCTCTTTGTGGTCCAAGAGACTCTCAATTGTCTTCTCCAACACCAAAGTTCAAAAGAATCAATTCTTTGGCATTCAGCTTTCTTTATAGTCCAACTCTCACAACCATAAATGACTATTGGAAAAACCATAGCCTTAACTAGACAGACTTTGTTGGCAAAGTAATGTCTCTGCTTTTTAGTATGCTGTCTAGGTTGGTCATAACTTTCTTTCCAAGGAATCTCTTTTAATTTCATAGCTGCAGTCACCATCTGCAGTGATTTTGGAGCCAAAAAAAGTAAAGTCAGTCACTGTTTCCACTGTTTTCCCATCTATTTGCCATGAAGTGATGGGACCAGAAGTCATGATCTTATTTTTCTGAATGTTGAGTTTTTAAGCCAACTTTTTCACTCTCCTCTTTCACTTTCAGCAAGAGGCTCTTTAGTTCTTCTTCACTTTCTGCCATAAGTGAGGTTATTAATATTTCCATATCTGAGGTTATTGATATTTCTCCCAGCAATCTTGATTCCAGCTTGTGCTTCATCCAGCCCAGCATTTCTCATGATTTACTCTGCATATAAGTTAAATAAACAGGGTGACAATATACAGGCTTGACGTTCTCCTTTCCCAATTTGGAACCAGTCTGTTGTTTCATGTCCAGTTCTAACTGTGGCTTCTTGACTTGCATACAGATTTCTCTGGAGGCAGGTCAGTCGTCCGCTATGCCCATCTCTTAAAGAATTTCCCACAATTTGTTGGGATCCACACAGTCAAAGGATTTGGCTTGGTCAATAAAGCAGAAGAAGATGATTTTCTGGAACTTTCTTGCTTTTTTGATGATCCAACAGATGTTGGATGTTTGATCTCTGGTTCCTCTGCCTTTACTAAATCCAGCTTGAACATCTGGAAGTTCATGGTTCACACACTGTTGAGGCTTGGCTTGGAGAATTTTGAGCATTACTTTACTAGCATGTGAAATGAATGCAATTGTGCAGTGGTTTGAGCATTCTTTGGCATTGCCTTTCTTTGGAATTGTGATGAAAACTGACTTTTCCAGTCCTGTGGCCACTGGTGAGTTTCCCAAATTTGCTGGCATATTGAGTGCAGCACTTGCACAGCATCATCTTTCAGGATTTGAAAGAGCTTAATTGGAATTCCATCACCACCACTAGCTTTGTTCATAGTGATGCTTCCTAAGGCCCACTTGACCTCACGTTCCAGGATGTCTAGTTCTAGGTGAGTGATCACACCATCCTGGTTATCTGGGTCATGATGATCTTTTTTGTATAGTTCTTCTGTGTATTCTTGCCACCTCTTCTTAATGTCTTCTGCTTCTGTTAGGTCCATACCATTTCTGTCCTTTATTGTGCCCATCTTTGCATGAAAAGTTCCTTTGGTATCTCAAATTTTCTTGAAGAGATCTCTGGTCTTTCCCATTCTATTGTTTCTTCTATTTCTTTGCATTGCACACTGAGGAAGGCTTTCTTATTTCTCCTTGCTATTCTTTAGAACTCTGGATTCAAATGGGTATATCTTTCCTTTTCTCCTTTGCCTTTAGCTTCTCTTCTTTTCTCAGCTATTTGTAAGGCCTCCTCAGACAACCATTTTGCCTTTTTGCATTTGTTTTTTGCTGCCTCCTGTACAATGTCACGAACCTCTGTCCATAGTTCTTCAGGCACTCTATCAGATTGAATCCCTTGAATCTATTTATCACTTCCATTGTATAATAGTAAGAGATTTGATTTAGGTCATACCTGAATGGTCTAGTGGTTTTCACTACTATCTTCAATTTAATTCTGAATTTAGCAATAAGAAATTCATGATCTGAGCCACAGTAAGCTCCTGGTCTTGTTTTTGCTGACAGTACAGAGCTTCTCCATCTTTGGCTGCAAAGAATATAATTAATCTGATTTCAGTGTTGACCATCTTGTGATGTCCAAGTGTAGAGTCTTCTCGTGTTGTTGGAAGAGGGTGTTTGCTATGACCAGTGCATTCTCTTGGAAAACTCTATTAGCCTTTGCCCTGTTTCATTCTGTACTCCAAGGCCAAATTTGTCTGTTACTCCAGGTATCTCTTGACTTCCTATGTTTTCGTTCCAGTCCCCTGTAATGAAAAGGACATCTTTTTTAGGTGTTAGTTCTAGAAGGTCTTGTAGGTCTTCATAGAATCGTTCAACTTCAGCTTCTTCAGTGTTACTGGTCAGGGCATAGACTTGGATTACTCTGATATTGAATGGTTTGCCTTGGAAACAAACAGAGATCATTCTTTCATTTTTGAGATTGCATCGAAGTACTGCCTTTCAGACTCTTTTGTTGACTCTGATGGCTATTCCATGTCTTCTAAGGGATTCTTGCCCATAGTAGTAGATACAATAGTCATTTGAGTTAAATTCACCCATTCCGGTTCATTTTAGTTTGCTGATTCCTAAAATGTCCATGTTCACTCTTGCCATTTCCTGTTTGACCACTTCCAATTTGCCTTGAGTCGAGGACCTAGCATTCCAGGTTCCTATGCAATATTGCTCTTTACAGCATCAGAATTTACTTCCATCACCAGTCACATCCACAACTGGGTGTTGTTTTTGCTTTGGCTCCATCCCTTCATTCTTTCTAAAGATATTTCTCCACTGATCTCCAGTAGTATACTGGGCACCTACTGACCTGGGGCTTTCATCTTTCAATGTCCCACCTTTTTGCCTTTTCATACTGTTCATGGGGTTGTCAAGGCAGGAATACTGAAGTGGTTTGCCATTCCATTCTCCAGTGGGCCACGTTTTGTCAGAACTGACCCATCCGTCTTGGGTAGCCCTACTCATCATGGCTCATGGTTTCAATGAGTTAGACAAGGCTGTGGGCCACATAATCAAATTGGTTAGTTTTCTGTGACTGTGGTTTTCAGTCTGTCTGCCCTCTGATGGAGCAGGATAAGAGGCTTATGGAAGCTTCCTGATGGGAGAGACTGACTGAGGGGGAAACTGGGTCTTGTTCTGATGGGCAGGGCCATGCTCAGTAAATCTTTAATCCAATTTTCTGTTGATGCTTGGGGCTGTGTTCCCTCCCTTTTATTTGACCTGAGGCCAAACTATGGTGGAGGTAATGAAGATAATGGTGATCTCCTTCAAAAGGTCCCTTGCACACACTTCTGCACTCAGTGCCCCCAAACCAGCAGCAGGCCACCTCTGACCCACACCTCTGCCAAAGACTCCTGGACACTCACAGTCTAGTCTGGGTCAGTCTCTTGTGGGGTCGTTGTTCCTTTCTTCTGGGTCCTGGTGAGCACGAAGTTTGTTTGTGCCTTCCAAGAGTCTGTTTCCCCAGTCCTGTGTAAGTTTTTGTGGCTCTATGGTGGGGTTAATGATGACTTCCTCCAAGAGGGCTTATACCATAGCCAGATATGCTACACCCAGAGCCCCTGCCCCTGCAGCAGTCCACTGCAGACCCATACCTCCTCAGGAGACACCCAAACACAGTTTTGTCTCAGTCTCTGTGGGCTCTCTGGGTCCTGGTGCACACAAGGTTTGTTTGAGCCCTCTGAGCATCTCTGGTAAGTATGGGGTTTGATTCTAAATGCGATTTTGCCCCTCATACCATCTTTTGCCCTTGGATGGGGCATATCTCCTCAAAGTCACTCCAGCACTGTGCAGCCTTTTTATATCACTTATATTCTTGAAGATTCCTCCATGATCCTAGAAGACATTCTTTAAAAATACTTATATCTAGAGATGGATTCCATATCAGCAACTCAAAAAAATATTTATTCTCCCTAAAAGCTAAGTTGCTTACTTTGTTCATTGGATAAGTAACTAAGTAGCATACAATCTAACAGGAAGTAGGAGACAGCTAGTAAAGGAAGAGTCTGTTAATTTGTCTCCTTACTACACCCAGAAAATCTCTGGAGACCATACCAAAATGGAAGACACTTGTTGATAGTCTTGGATCAAAATCAACAACCTGGTACACCCTGCTAGTACAAATAGTACAACTGGTACAACTAGTTTTAATTACTCAACTCAACTTTGCCATCTCTATCAGCATTTATTCTGAAACTAAGAAGAGAGCTTTTACCATTTGCCCTTCAGCATACTTTTTTTTTTCTTTCCTGCTGTCAGTGGTGCTCAGTCAGGCAGTTGTGTCAGACTCTTTGTGGCTCCATGGACTGCAGCCTGCCAGACTTCTCTATCCATGGAATTTTTTGAGTGGGTTTCCATTTTCTTCTGCAGGCTACTGTCAATAAGACCACTTATTATATCCATTTTCCTCTACCACAAACTGCTCTGACCTTTCTCATGAATTTCTGGAGGACATGCTTGTCACCTCACAGAAGGGGAACCCTGGTATTATCTGTCCTCAGCACACACCCTCAGAGTATGAGGAAGGAGACACAGTGAATGTCATTCCCACAGATGGCCTGTTGAGAGACCAAAAACCTACGAACCTCGACTAATGACTGTTCTCATGAAGTATGGCAGATTTTGAAACCTCCAGTTTCTCTTTTGCAGTTTCTGCTAGGAAACCTCCCACCACCCATCTGCCCTTACTTTAGCTTGTACTGTTAAGCAGGAGGAATTGCTGACCTAGGACACAGTGTAATTATCTTGATATTATTATTATTCTTTCCTAAGAGAAATTAGACTCTGGTACTGATGAAGGACAGGGATGAGAAGAGAAACAAAGCTTCCAGATTGTTGAGTTGGATTGGGCTCTTCTGAGTCTCAGAGACCTGTACCTACTCATGCTGATATATCTAGGTAATATCCCCAAGTAGCTCAAGTGAGCTTTTTTTTTTTTTTCCTGTTGTAAACCATTGTGAAACTTCAGAAATTTCTTCTTAAATCTCACTCCTCCATGCTTCCTCACCATAGTTGGTTTTTTTTTTTTTTTTTTGCTTTATAAATTGTTTAGATTTCAATCAATCTGGTCCACTGGAAGATGATTTTTTCAAACACAGAGACCACACCTTATACATCTGTAGCCATCAGAAGCCACCACATATCCAAGGCATTGAGCAAGCAGTAGGTTCTCATAAAATATCTGCTCCTATCTTTAGAGCCATACATCAGGAATCATTCCTCCAATATTAGTATTTACACCTGCAAAATAACTTAAAGATAATCAAGTCTTATAAAATTCTTTACTTTTAAGTCAGATATTTCTAATTATATTTTAAACATCCATCTCTTATGTCAATATATTTGTAGCTTTAAATGTGACTGCAGTTTTATCTGTAACATTTATTTATGATATAGTTGTTCATATTAGAGACTGTTTGACACTTTTTTTTTTTAAAAATTGAAAATCTCTGGGATGGAAGACAATCCTTACTCCATTAGTTTATTTGGATGAGAAAGGAGAAATAAAATTTCTTCCCTTAAGTTTATTGTAGCTGCTCCTGTGATTTTTAGTCTTATCAGGAAATCAATCAATCAAACCATAAATTTGGTTTTACAAAAATTGTTTGAGGGAAGAAAATGACCTGAAGGAAATGATAAGCAAAAGCATGGCTTACAGAGTGAATTTTGCATCTATGGGGCCATTCATTAATGCAGCAAGATATGATGAGCATGTACTACACAACAGGACTGTTCTTGCTTCTTTGGAACTTCCTACAAGCCAAGAGAGACTGGCGTTAATAAAATATTAAACACATTTAGGCATAAATTAAATTTTTTAAATTAAACTGTACTTAACAGTTTGAGGGATTAACTAACACTCTCCATTCATTCTACTAAACGTCCTGACTAATGCTCATGCTAACTAATACTGATTACCCTGCCAGGATGGTCTCCTTCTTTTCTGTTACTGTAAATTATGTCATATGCTTTCCAAGACTCAGCTGTGTTTGCTCCAAAACCCACTGATGCCAGTTGCATCGTTCAGTTCAGAGGCTCAGTGAGGTCTGACTCTTTGCCACCCATGAATCACAGCATGACAGGTCTCCCTGTCCATCACCAACTCCCAGAGTATACTCAAACTCAGGTCCATTGAGTCAGTGACACCATCTAACCATCTCATCCTCTGTCATCCCCTATTTCCCCTGGCCTCAATCTTTCAAAAAGCATCAGAATCTTTTCCAATGAGTCAGCTCTTCACATGAGGTGGCCAAGTATTGGAGTTTCAGCTTCAGCATCAGTCCTTCCAATGAACACCCAGGACTAATCTCCTTTAGGATGGACTGGTTGGATCTCCATGCAGTCAAAGGGACTCTTAAGAGTCTTCTCCAACACCACAGTTCAAAAGCATCAATTCTTCGGAGCTCAGCTTTTTTTATAGTCCAACTCTCACATCCATACATGACTACTACAAAAATCATAGCCTTGACTAGACATTTGCCTTTGTTGGCAAAGTAATGTCTCTGCATTTTAATATGCTATCTAGCTTGCTCATAACTTTCCTTCCAAGGAGTAAGCATCTTTTAATTTCATGGGTGCAATCACCATCTGCAGCAATTTTGGAGCCCAGAAAAATAAAGTCAGCCATTATTTCCAATGTTTCCCCATCTATTTCCCATGAAGTGATGGGACTGGATGCCATGATCTTAGTTTTCTGAATGTTGAGCTTTAAGGCAACTTTTTCACTCTCCTTTTCACTTTGATCAAGAGGCTCTTTAGTTCTTCTTCGCTTTCTGCCATAAAGGTGATTTCATCTGCATATCTGAGGTGATTGATATTTCTCCTGGCAATCTTGATTCCAGCTTGTGCTTCTTCCAGCCCAGCATTTCTCATGAGGTACTTACTCTGCATGTAAGTTAAATAAGCAGGGTGACAATATACAGCTTGATGTACTCTTTCTCCTATTTGAAACCAGTCTGTTGTTCCATGTCCAGTTCTAACTGTTGCTTCCTGAACTGCATATAGGTTTCTTAAGAGGCAGATCATGTGGTCTGGTATTCCCATCTCTTTCAGAATTTTTCACAGTATATCGTGATCCACACAATTAAAGGCTTTGGCATAGTCAATAAAGCAGAAATAGATGTTTTTCTGGAACTCTCTTGCTTTTTCGATGCTCCAGCAGATGTTGTCAATTTGATCTCTGGTTCCTCTGCCTTTTCTAAACCAGCTTGAACATCTGGAAGTTCATGGTTCATGTATTGCTGAACTGTGACCAGTAACACTGAAGAATCTGAAGTTGAACGGTTCTATGAAGACCTACAAGACCTTTTAGAACTAACACCCAAAAAAGATGTTCTTTTCATTATCATCGATTGAAATCAGCAAAAGTAAGAAGTCAAAAAACACCTGGAGTAACAGGCAAGTTTGGCCTTGGAGTACAGAATGAAGCAGGGCAAAGGCTAATAGTTTTTTCAAGAGAACACACTGGTCATAGAAAACACCCTCTTCCAACAACAAAAGAGAAGACTCTACACATGGACATCACCAGATGGTCAACACTGAAATCAGATTGATTATATTCTTTGCAGCCAAAAATGGAGAAGCTTGATACAGTCAGCAAAAACAAGACTGGGAGCTGACTGTGGCTCAGATCATGAACTCCTTATTGCCAAATTCAGACTTAAATAAAGTGGGGAAAACCACTAGACCATTCAGGTATGAACTATATCAAATCCTTTATGATTATACAGTGGAAGTGAGAAATAGATTTAAGGGCCTAGATCTGATAGACAGAGTGCCTGATGAATGAACTATGGACGGAGGTTTGTGGCATTGTACAAGAGAAAGGGATCAAGACCATCCCCATGGAAAAGAAATGCAAAGAAGTGAAATGACAGTCTGAGGAGGCCTTACAAATAGCTGTGAAAAGAAGAGAAGTGAAAAGCAATGGAGTAAAGGAAAGATATACCCATTTGAATCCAGAGTTCCAAAGAATAGCAAGGAGAGATAAGAAAGCTTTCCTCAGTGATCAATGCAAAGAAACTAGAGGAAAACAATAGAATGGGAAAGACTAGAGATCTCTTCAAGAAAATTAGAGATACCAAAGGAACATTTAATGCAAAGATGGGCTCAGTGAAGGACAGAAATGGTATGGACCTAACAGAAGCAGAAAACGTTAAGAAGAGGTGGCAAGAATACACAGAAGAACTATACAAAAAAGATCTTCATGACCCAGATAACCACAGTGGTGTGATCACTGACGTAGAGCCAGACATCCTGGAATGTGAAGTCCAGTGGGCCTTAGGAAGCATCAATGTGAACAAAGCTAGTGGTGGTGATGGAATTCCAGTCGAGCTTTTTCAAATCCTGATAGATGATGCTGAAAAAGTGCTGCACTCAATATGTCAGCAAATTTGGAAAACTCAGCAGTGGCCACAGGACTGGAAAAGGTTAGTTTTCATTCTAATCCCAAAAGGACATTCCAAAGAATGCCAGTTGCATAACTTATAGCAATTAAATACCTTTAGATATGTATCATGCAAATCTATGAAACATGAGCATGAAAGTGTGGTTTCCATGAGAACTATAGGAATGATATAGACATAAGCTATAAGGACAAACTACTGAAAAGGTTATTAAATTAAGTGTTGGTCAGGCAACTGTAAAAGACTGGGGAGAAAAACGTAAAATACAAAAGATTTACTTTCTGATTCCCTGTCATATGTCTTTTGCATGTGTGCTAAATCGCTTCCGTCATGTTCAACTCTTTGTGACCCTATGGACTGTAGGCCTCCAGTTTCCTCTGTCCATGGGATTTTTCAGGCAAGAATGCTAGCATGGGTTTCAATTTCCTTCTCCAGCGTATCTTCCTGACTCAGAGATTGAAACTGCATCTCTTACATCTCCTCATTGGAATTGGCAGGCAGGTTCTTTACCACTAGGGCCACCTGGGAAGCCCTCACATATCTTTTAGTTCTCGTGAAAAAAAAAAAAAAGAAAGAAACTGAAAGACGTAGATATTGCATTTTGTGTGTTGTTGATACAAAAGATATGATGGATGATTTCAGTCAATAAACCTAAACTCAAACAGAAAAGTCAAAAGTGAAAGTGAAGTCACTCAGTAGAGTCCAATTCTTTGTGACTCCATGGACTGTAGCCTACCAGGCTTCTCCGTCCATGGGATTTTCCAGGCAAGAATACTGGAGTGCGTTGCCATTGCCTTCTCCAGGAGATCTTCCCGACCCAGGGATTGAACCCAGGTCTCCTGCATTGTAGGCAGACTCTTTACCGTCTGAGCCACCAGGGAAGTCCAAATTCAAACAGAAGACCTACTTCTACATCATAAGATTGGGCAAAAGAGATGTATATTTACATGTTAATTTAAAGTAGAATATTTAAATATTTCCCTCCATTTCACGGCTTTAAGAGACTTGATTAACCAATTACCAGTCCTGGACAATTCAGACAAAAATGTTTCCTCTGAGTATAAAGTGTTTGTCATGTATGTCCCTGAGGTTTAACTGGATATGTTTTCTCTTTGGCAATTCCATCCAAAGAATAATCCAGCATTCAGTGACTGGGGGAAACCTACTTGAAGATTTATAAGCAGTGAATAGCAAACTAATTATAAGAACTACATAAGATTTACAGCACACACAAAAAACTTTTGAAATTTTTTTAAAGTGTTTGCCATACTTCGGAGAAGGCAATGGCACCCCACTCCAGTACTCTTGCCTGGAAAATCCCATGGACGGAGGAGCCTGGTAGGCTGCAGTCCATGGGGTCACTGAGGGTCGGACACGACTGAGCGACTTCACTTTCACTTTTCACTTTCATGCATTGGAGAAGGAAATGGCAACCCAATCCAGTGTTCTTGCCCTGGCGAATCCCAGGGATGGGGAGCCTGGTGGGCTGCCATCTATGGGGTTGCACAGAGTTGGACATGACTGAAGTGACTTAGCAGTAGCAGCAGCAGCCATACTTAGTGTTAATTTTTTATCACCTTTCAGAACTTAATGCAATGCAGAAAAGAGTTTATAAAACTTTATGACTGCCTGAAAAGTATATTTCTAATATCTTCTAGGATCAAACAGGGATCCTAACTCTGTTACTCTCTTAAGGATTCCATCCTTGAAATTACTGTTATCTCTAATAATGTTAATCTTTCAAATAAATGATGGATGGATGTGTGTGCTCAGTCATGTCTGATTCTTCGAAACCTTAAGGACTGTAGCCTACCAGACTCCTGTCCATGAGATTCTCCAGGCAAGGATACTGGAATGGGTTGCATGCCCTCTTCCAGGGGATCTTTCTGACTCAGGGATCAAACTGGCATCTCTTATGTCTCCTGCATTGGCAGGTGGTTTCTTTACCACTACTACCACCTGGGAAGCCTAATATAAATAAATGGAAACATGCAATTTGTGATTTTTATTAATAACTATTAAAATATTCTAGAAATATACACATTATGCCAAGTAAATCTAATAATCACTTAAAGTTGTGATACCTGCTATAAAGGAAAACGCTGTGTGAAAAGTTTTCCCTTAGCCGAAGAGCCCACATGGGGATCAGGATGTCCATGGAAGGCTTCCTTGAAGAGGTAGCATTAAATTACAGCTCAGGTGAAAGGAATAGCATGTGCAAAGGTCCTAAGGAGCAAGAAACTGACTCTGTAAGGAAACAGTAATCTCTGTGGGTTTCCCAGGTAATTCAAACAGTAAAGAATCTGTTTGCAATGATGGAGACCTAGGTTTAATGCCTGAGTCGGGAAGATCCCCTGGAAGAGGGCATGGTAACCTACTCCAGTATTCTTGCCTGGAGAATCCCATGGATGGAGGAGCCTGCCAGGCTACAGCCCATGGGGTTGCAAAGAGTTGGACACAACTGAGCAACTAACACACACACAGTCTGTGGATCCAGGTTGACAGGAACAGAAGGAGACCACTGAGAGGTGAAAACAACGAGATGGAAGAGAAGGAAGATGAGTGTTTATAAAAGACTGATGCAGAGATAGATGAGAGAGGGTGAGGAAGCAAGATCTCCTTGGTTGCTATAACATGTAGCCAGGTTCCCTTTCAACTACATGAGTATCCAGATAGTTACATGGTAGGAAAAAAAAAAAAACCTGAGGTCAGATGAACTACTTCCTTTCTTCTGTCAAAAATAAAAAATTCAGTTCAGTCCTATTTGCTGGAGTGGGGCTTCCCTGGTGGCTCAGATGGACAAGAATCTGTGATGCAGAAGACCTGGGTTCAATTCCTGGGTCAGGAAGATCCCCTGGAGACGGCGTTGACTACCCGCTCCAATATTCTTACTGGAGAATTCCATGGACAGAGAAGCCTGGTGGACTCGAGTCCATGGGGTGGCAAAGAGTCAGACACAGCTGAGAGACTAACACTTTTCACTTTCGCTCTTGGACAACCTGAGTTATATACCAAGCACAACTCTTCTGCAATCAGATTATTTCTGCAGTTACCCCACTGTAATCCAACTCTCCCACTTGACACATACACAAATAAAACCATTCTTTTCAGCTACATCAAAACCATTTCCGTTCTACGCAGCTCCTGCCTTCACTAAAACCGTCCTCCACGTCACTGTTCCCCTCCCCCGCTCAGCTCCCTGCCCCCACCACTTCCTGGCCCTCCTACCATTCCACCAAAAAAAAAAAAAATTACCCAGGCCTCCAGCCAGGAAAAGTTGTTAAACCCTCTCCTCTGCAACTTCACAGCACATTTGCTTTAATACCAAAAGAGGATTCATCTTGGCCAATGAGACACAAATGAATATGCAGTGATTCGCCACTTGCTGTAAAGCACTGCCAACAATTCCCACTGCTGTGTTCTCTTCTGTTTTTTACAATCAATTAAAAAGGTTCAGTTCATTAGGGGCATGTTTCTTTCCCCCTCCCGAAAATGGAAAGACGAAACGAGCAGCCCTCAGAAGTGGGCACAAACTCTTCTGAGAAATACCCAGCAGACAGAGCTTCTTACAGTAACACTTGATTTTAATGGTTCTTTAATGCAGAATTGACAATGGAAACCCCCCACTGAAGCCCTCACAGCAGCCTCAATCACCCTAAATAAAAATGACTGCGTTGCCAAAGATAGGTCATCACCAAGATATCTAAGCCAGCGGAGAGAGAGGGGGAAAAGAAACCCCCTCCCTGTGCTTCCGGCATAAATCCTCCCTTCATTCCTGCACCCTCTAATCCAGCCCCCCATTTCCTTATTTAGATGAGCATCCCTTATGCAGTTAGGGAATTACTCCTCCGCAGAGTCTCTATAGGTATCAGCTTTCTGAGAATTGGATTGTTCTTCCCAGAAACCAAAGGGAGCCTCGCTGGTTTGAATGCTCGTTTGTGGGTGAGCCAAGGGGTTGGGGGAGGCAGGTCTCGACTAACCAGCACGACATAGCTCACAGAAGTGCTTCACATCCACTCAGCACCAGCAGCAGATTGAAGGTAATGTTTTCAGAGGTTTTCAAGCTGCTGGGAAATTGTGGGTTTGAGAAAGGTTCTTTAAGCCTTTTGAAATTCAAATTCCATTTCAGCAAAGATGTTAAAATGGGAAGGAGAGGAATGGACAAAGGCCTGAGAATTCACCCATTTATCACGGCCCCTGTTAGCTCCCCCTGCCCATGCCAAGGCCTGTCCGATGGACAGCTGGGTTGCACTGCTAAAGCCCCACCAAGGGGCGGGTTGGGGGAGAAGTCACAGGGACTGGGAGACCTGACATTAGCAACAGCCGGACTGAGAGACTGCAGTCGTGAGGCTGGGGGGTGGTACCAGGCTGCTCGGTAGCGAGAGCCAAGAACAAATTCGGGTAATGTTAACACTGTTTTCTTAAGCAAGAGAAGTGTAAGGAGCAGCAGTAGTACGGGAATCACACAGAACAAAGTCTAGGCGCTCTGCAGGCTTACCTTCTGGGGCATAACATAACTGTTCATGCTTGAAGACACTGGCATCCAGTTAGTGCTAGGGAATAATAAGGTAGCAGGTGGGACCAGGCAGGACACTGAGAAATCACAAGGTAGGAATGTCCTTCAGGCTCAAATAAACAGGAGGTAAAAAGTCAAGTTGCTTAAGGACTTTGTCCTTTAGACAAAGTGGTCGATGGGGATGTACAGTATATTATTAAAGACATGCAGCCTGATGGGGCTTCCATGGGCATCCCCAGATGGTCCAGTGGTGAGGACTCAGTGCTTTCACTGAGGGGACACAGCTTCAATCCCTGGTCAGGGGAACTAAGATCCCACAAGCTGCACAACATGGGGCAGGGGGAGAACATGCAGCCTGAAATCACACAGCCCAGGGCTCACATTCTTCCCCTGCCATCTGCAATCCAGTGGGACCCTCAGTGAATGACTTCTCTGTTAAATGGAACTAGTGGCAGCATCTAGGTCATCAGGATACCTGTGTTAAATATGACCCATGCAAAGCACTACACCCATCATAAACACTTCAATGTTTTGTCTGTTAAGGGCAACCTGATGCCACCACCAATACTTCCCAAACACACCGGTTTTCATAGTCTCCTATCCTCACAAGTGTGGCATGTTTTGAGTATAGCTTTGAGGGTTCCCACGCACCTGCAGTGATTACAAAGTTTCCTTGTTCCCTGTTGTCATTAATTTTTCCATTTAATTTATCATTTTCCAAATCCTTCTCAGGCTAGCTGTCACTTGATATTAGATGTTGATTGGGGGGAAAGTGGCTGCTCCAGATGAATGAGTTTTACCTTGGGATAAGCAGTAAGGCCATCTATAATGACTAATGGATCATCTGGGTTGTAGTCTGGTCAAATACACAGAGTTCCAAGTAAGGTGGAAATACACCAGAATAGTCTTATCCTGTCTCTGATTAAGCAGCATAAAAGGGAAGGGATTTATGGAGAAATATGATGTCTTTTATTAGAAGAGGAAGAAGAAATGGGAACACAGTCCCTAATGTTCAACAACGTGGCGATCTTCTATGAGTATGGCGATCTTCTAAGAGTATGGCTATGGAGCCTAAGGGACACAACAGTGTACCATGCAGCACTGCTTTCTCCCACATCCAAAATTACTAAAATAAAAAAGTCACACTTTAATACCAGCCTAAGAGAAGTGACAATTACAAAACTGAAGTATTTTGTAACTGAGTAATTATTTAACACATATCTCCAAATAACTCAAGTTGTTTATAAAGAGGCTAAAAAACACCAAAGAGAAGATTTTACTCAAATAAAACCAGAGGGGTTGGCTGCTAATTTTTAACTCACTTCTCTGATGTGGCTTGGCAGTCCCTAGAATAAATCAATGCTAGATGACATCATGGAGCCTATAGCATCCTTTATCAAAATCTTAACCATTCACCATGCTTGGATTTCCCATTCCATGGACAGAGTATCTAAATCTCCTTTCAATAGCCATCCTGGCAATGGTCACCCACCCTCTGATAGTCACAAACTATATATTCTGAAAATCCAGTTAGAAAGGAAAGCAGAGAAGAGAGGAATGAGGCCTACTGTCCAGATTTGAATCTAGAGCATCTATCCAATCAGTGACTCTGGATATCTTGGTTTTCCTCTGTGGAGAAGTAAGTAGGATTGGGGTAACAGACCTAGACTATAGGGACCTGTCTCCACATGCAAGTAGGAGGATGAGAGGCGCACATCACATCCATCCCCTTCAACTAGACCTGCATGACCTGATGTGTTCCCCTCTCCCTCCCAGCCTCTCAGCCCTGTGCTACAGTAGAGGAACTTCTGTGTGGTTACTCATCTACCACCCACTCTCCTCTCCAGTTCACACATGCCTTTCCTTCTGCTTAGAGCAATCTGTTTCTTCTCATCATCTGAGTAAGTCCTGCTGATTTTTCTGATCTCAGTTTAGACATCACTTCCTCCAGAAACCTTCCCTGTCCCTCCAGTTAAGTGTCATTACACACCCTTCATATGTGATGCTCTAGCAAAATATGTACCCTCTATCTTAGCACATATCATAAGTCTAGTAATACTTTTGGCTGCAAGATATGGAAGTCAACTTAAAGGGATATAGGCAATATACAGATTGTGTTATTTTATGTAATCTAAAGGCAGGATTTTTTTAAAGTCATAACTATCCTTGATTTTACTGAGAGACCATGGAGGGGGTGGGGGAAGGGGTTCCCAGGTAAAGACAGGATTGGAATCAGACCTTAGGAAAGGACTAGAACCAGAAATTGCTAGTTGATAGAATTCCTTCTCCCTCACATTTTTTGCTACCATCTGTATATCTATTTCCTTCCTGTTGGTTTCTGCACACCAACTTTCTCTGCTCTCTAGCCACAAGGAAGAATATAAGAGGTCATGGCTTTAGCCAACATGCAGAAAACTGTCCCTGAATGACAATCCCAAATTTCTTCCATAATCCTTTTGACTCTATTTAAGTTAGGCATCTAACAGAAGGCCCATTATAGAGACAAGAGCAATGGCTTTATGGGATAAACTATTACCCTCCTCCAAAATATATAGTACCATATTATTTGCAATTGCCTACTTTCTTGTCTATATCCTTGATTATTAGTAAGCATTGCACAAGTAAGTCAATCTACCATGTCTATCTTATTCACAATTGTATTCTAATGAAATTGTGCCAGGCACATTAAAGATGCTCAGTTTGTGATAAAAAAGAAAGAAAGAGAGACCTGTATAATTCTCTCCATATCAATGGTTTTCTTCCTCATATCTCCCAAATCCATTTTGACCCTAGGCTAATGTTCACAGAGTAGGTCAACCATTACCACACAATTTGGATGGTGATCTCCTAAATTCCTTGAATATTTTAGCCTCAATAAACTCTTCCTATTTCCTCCATAAATACTCCCAGGGACTTTACACTTTATATCTCCAAACCTGGAATAATAAAAAAAATACAAATTATTTATATCATATTATATTGCACACATAATAATAGGCATATCTCATCCTTTTTGTCTAATCTTATAACACTCTATATTTTCCCTAGTTCAGTTCAGTTCAGTACAGTCATTCAGTCGTGTCTGACTCTTAGCTAGGAAATACAGGAAAATCTTGTTCAAGATTACAGCTAAAATAATCTTAGTCCATCTAAATCCAAAACTTGATATCTTTCTACTTTCTAATCTTTTTGCTCATGCCATCTACTGGGATGAAATATTCTCAAATCCAGTTACCATTGCTAAATATATTTCTGTGTTCCCAGAATCTAGCATATTTTACATTTCATATAAGCATATTAAGTATATTCAATAAATATTTGTTGAGGAATGAAGAATCAATGAATGCTTAGGTGGTCTCTATTGGAATAAAAGATACATTAACCATGAGTGAAGTTTTTCTAAAGTCTAACAACTCTGTTGGAGAAGGCAATGGCACCCCACTCCAGTACTCTTGCCTGGAAAATCCTATGGATGGAGAAGCCTGGTAGGCTGCAGTCCATGGGGTCACTAAGAGTTGGATATGACTGAGTGACTTCACTTTCACTTTTCACTTTCATGCATTGGAGAAGGAAATGGCAACCCACTCCAGTGTTCTTGCCTGGAGAATCCCAGGGATGGTGGAGCCTGGTGGGCTGCTGTCTCTGGGGTCACACAGAGTCGGACACGACTGAAGTGACTTAGCAGTAGCAGCAGCAACAACAACTCTGTGTTCTTTGTATGCTAACAAAATTAACTCAGATGGAGACAATTACATTAGTAGTTCTACAAAGCTGACTTAGCTGGAGGACTAGCTTGTATCAGATAAAATCTCTAAGAAAAAAACATAAAAACTGCATACAATATAAGACAAAGCAAAATAAAACAGCAGTTACTTAAGACTGGAAGAAAACCAAAGTATCTAAGGCTTAAGAGCAGAGATATCAAAGAAAAGAGAATCTCAGAGAAAGGAGTCTTAACACATTACAAAAACTTCTCCAAATAGTCACTTATTAACTTTTTAAGAAAAGCTAAGAGGAGCTTTCAACTATCCCACAAAGCTAGGGAGAAAAAAAATGGCATTCGGGGCCTGCCAAGGAGAAAGGGCTCTGGTTAACATTCTTGGTTTTTAGTTAAGATTCCTGAATAGCAACATCCTAGGAATTAGAGAAAACTGAAAATAGAAAATTCTTCACAAAATTTGAATCTAAGCCTTGAAGTATCTCAATACCTAATTGGATCAAGATGATCTATGCATATGCTGACTTTCTACAAGAAATAAAATAAATGCTTTCTGAAGGTATAGGCATATATATATACATGGAAAAGTTATAATTAATCTCAAAAAATGAGGGAAGATAAGAGCAGAAGTCAATCAAATAGACAGCAAATATACAACAGAAAAAAAAATAGAGAAAATTTCTTTAAAAATATTAATAAAAATAATAAATCACCAGAAATATATAGCAAGAAAAAGAAAGAAGGCACAAATAATATCAGGATAGTAAAATGGAACATCATTATAGATCCTATGGAAATTTTTAGAAAACATTAAGAGGATATTTTTGCCCATAAATTTGAAGTCTTAAATAAAGTGCAAATATTTTTGACAATTTTTACCTAGTAAAACTGACACACACAAAAACTAAAAATCTAGACAGCCTACTTTAATTAAGTAAATTTATTTGATAATTTCAAAATTCACCTATAAATAAAACCAGAGATCTTGATGGCTTCATTGGTAAAATTCCTCAAATATTTAAAGAGGAATCAATACTCTTGCCTGGAAAATTCCATGGATGGAGGAGCCTGGAAGGCTGCAGTCCATGGGGTTGCTGAGGGTCAGACAGGACTGAACGACTTCACTTTCACTTTTCACTTTCATGCGTGGGAGAAGGAAATGGCAACCTACTCCAGTGTTCTTGCCTGGAGAATCCTAGGGACAGGGGAGCCTGGTGGGCTGCTGTCTATGGGGTCGCACAGAGTTGGACACGACTGATGTGACTTAGCAGCAGCAGCAATGTCAATATTAAATTAAGTCTTCTGGAAATAGAAGAATATTTTTTTTAATCTTTCACAACTTTTCTAGAAGGTAAGATTAACCTTGGTGCCAAAACTTGAAAAGGACATTACCAGAGAGAAAAATTATAGGCAAATTTCTCTTGTGAATTTTGATATGGTAATTTAAAATAAATATTAGCCAATTGTACTCAGTAAAAATAAAATCGAGATAAAACATTATTACCAAGTGAGATTTGTTACAGGATGAGTTTTTTTAAAGGATGAGTTAAAATTTAAAAATAAATCAAATTAATTCACCATATTGGGCTTCCCAGGTGGCTCAGTGGCAAAGAATCTGCATGCCAAGCTGGAGATGTGGGTTCATTCCCTGGATCGGGAAGATCTCCTAGAGAAGGAAATGGCAACCCACTACAGTATTCTTGCCTGGAAAATTCCATGGACAGAAGAGCCTAGCAGGCTACAGTTCATGGGGTTGCAAAGAGTCGGACGTGATTGAGTGACTAAACCATCACAATCACTCCTTCCTTGGCATCAATAAACATATATTAAAATGTGTTCAACATCAGAAAACAGAGAATCTCAGTGGCAAAAAAAAAGAAAAAACTGACGATACCAAGTGTGGAAAAGTTTCCTGAGCACTTAGAATTTTTATATCCTCCTGATGACAACATAGACTAGTACAACCATCTAGTTAAACTCTGACAAGACCTACTAAAATTAAACCTATTGTGGTTAGCAAGTTCACACGGATTCTACTGATTCAAATATAAATGTACACCAAAATACAAGTGTAAAAAAATTTACAATAGCATTATTCATAGTGCTCCAAGACTGGAAACAACCAAAACATTTATCAACAGTAGAATGGATAAATAAATTGTGGTATAATAATTGTATAATGTGTCACTTCATATCCTCTGGGAAGCAAATAGAGTTCTGAGTACTCGATGTTTATTAAGAGCACAGTAATGCCCATGACATAGAAGAAGCAGAAGTAGGCAGGGTATATTTGGAAGGCAATGCAGGCTTAACATTTGTGGAAGTAAGGGAGAAATAAGAAAGTTTAGGAAGGGAGGAGCTTCAGACTAACGTGTGTCTCTGAGAAAGTCTCAGCTAGTTCAGTGGGAAGTTCTTGGGCAAATAATGTCTATGGAGCAGTCCCACACTGAACAGAAATCCTCCAGCCTAATTCTAGGCCCCTCCTACTATGCTCAGTCACTGGTTAGATACTGCCCATGGGTAGCATGTCCTAGGTTTGAATGCTGCAGCCAATCCCAAAGGCACTGTAGCTGGAGTTGTTGTTGTTCAGTCACTCAGTTGTGGCCAGCTCTTTGAGACCCCATGGACTGCAGCATGCCAGACTTCCCTGTCCTTCACTCTCTCCCTAACTCTGCTCAAACTTATGTCCATTGAGTCAGTGATGCCATCCAACCATCCTCTGTCATCCCCTTCTCCTCCTGCCCTCAATCTTGCCCAGCATTAGAGTCTTTTCCCATGAGTCAGCTCTTTGCATCAGGTGGCCAAAGTATTGGAGCTTCAGCTTTAGCATCAGTCCTTCCAATATATATTCAGGGTTGATTTCCTTTAGAATTGACTGGTTGGATCTCCTGGCAGTCCAAGGGACTCTCAAGAGTCTTCTCCAGCACCATGATTTGAAAGCATTAATTCTTCAGCACTTAGCCTTCTTTATGATCCAACTCTCACATCCATACATGACTACTGGAAAAGCCATAGCTTTGACTATATGGACCTTTGTCAGCAAAGTAATGTCTCTGCTTTTTAACATGATATCTAGGTTTGTCATAGCTTTCTACAAGGAAGTGAAAGCGTTAGTCACTCATTTGTGTCTGGCTCTTTGTGACCCCATGGACTGTCCATGGGATTCTTCAGGCAAGAATACTGGAGTGGGTTGCCACTCCCTTCTCCAGGGAATCTTCCCGACCCAGGGATTGAGTCCAAGTCTCCTGCATTGCAGGCAGATTCTTTACCATCTGAGTTACTAGGAAAGCCCGACATCTTTTAATTTCATGGCTTCAGTCACTGTCCACAGTGATTTTGGAGCCCAAGAAAATAGTCTGTCAATGTTTCCATTTTTTCCCCATTTATTTGCCATGAAGTGATGGGACCAGATGCTATAATCTTAGTGACTGGAGGTCACTGGCTAACTGCACTCCTCAAGGCTGTGCTTACACCTCCGTGGCTTCTATATAACAAAACACTGTAAAACCAACACAAATATACAAACTACTATGAAATACAACAACCTGGAAAGTTGTTTTTATGTTTGTAAGAACAAACATAATATTGAGCAAAGTAAGCCAGTCCCCCGAAGCACTTATTGGATGATTTCATATAGTCAGAACTCAAAAACAGTCAAAAATAATTTATGGTGGTTTTTGTCGTTATTGCTAAGTCATGCCCAATTCCTTTGCAATCCCAGGGACTATAGCCTGCCAGGCTTCTCTGCCCATGGAATTCTCTAGGCAAAAATAATGGAGTGGGTTGTCTTGTCCTTCTCCACGGGATCTTCTTGACCCAGGGATTGAATCCATGTCTCCTGCATTGCAGGTGGATTCTTTACCACTGAGCCACAAAGGAAACCCAATTTATGGTGGTAGAGGTCAGAATATTGATTACCTTTGACCAGAGCAAATGAATAACTGGGACTGTTATAGCCTATACATAACAATCTGGGTGATGGTTACACTTGTGTTAGCTTTGTAAAAATTCATTGATCTACACAAAATGATTTGTGCCCCTTTCTGTATGTATTTATGTCACACTTCAGTAAAAACAGCTCACTTTTTAAAAAGTGGCATGGGAGGATAAAGGTATTAAGAGAAATAAATGTGATCGAAATCCAGGGAACAAAAGCCCAAGAGAATAATAGAACTGTAAAATGTAATGAAATATGAAGAGAATAAAATATATTTATTTTGATATAAAAGACTCAAGTAATTTTACCAAAATATTCTATAATTATTAAACTCCTATTATTAATGGGAAACAAGTGACATCTTGCTGCATTATTTATTTTCATAAATAGCTTTTGATGGGTAAATAGGTTCTGTATTTTTATTCTGAAAAGGATTGTGCAGACCAATATTAGCTTAACATAGCGCTTCTCGACTTTTTTCAGGCTGACACAAGTGAAAGCTTAGAAAAACCACCATTGTGGTATTCCCTTTAATTGAGCTTGCATAATTCTTTGCATAATAATTGATTACTAATTACTCAAATTTCATCTTTATAAAGTGCTTCCCCACACTCAACATGCAGTTTCTTTTTTCCCTTGGTGAAACCATAGGTAGTAATGGTCCCAAAATGACAACAGAATAGGGATAGAATGGGGAAAATATATGGACTATATGATTGCAAGTATAGGAGGTATTTTAGAACTCACAGGAAGTATCTAGACTCATGTAACCTAGGAAATATTCAATCAACACAGAAACATTAGAACCTATTATGTGCTAGGTTTTAGGTGTTTCTCACTTCTGCATATCTCCATAAGCTGGATATGAATTAGCACAAATAGAACCAGTGTGCAGGAATGGAATAAGTACAGGACTGGGGATGCAGCTGAACTGAGTTTTGTTCATACCTCTGGTGTTAGATTTCTATGTTATGAAGGAAGTGATTAAACTTAATGGCCTGCCAGGTCCTATGCTGTAAACTAAGGTCAAACCATATGATCTCTAAGCTATGTTCTGGCAATTTTGCATCCTGGATTTTGATCTTACTTATACCCTTGTTAGTTGTTGTTGTTCAGTTGCTAAGTTGTATCCGATTCTTTGCAACCTCTTGGACTGCAGCATGCCAGCCTCCCTGTCCTTCACTATCTCCCAGAATTTGCTCAAATTCATGTCCATTGAGTCAGCAATGCTATCTAATCATCTCATTCTCTGCCACTCCCTTCTCCTTTTGCCTTCAATCTTTCTTAGCATGAGTCTTTTCCAATGAGGCAGCTCTTTGCAGTAGGTGGCCAAAGTATTGGGGCTTCAGCTTCAGCATCAGTCCTTCCAATGAATATTCAGAGTTGATTTTCTTTGGGATCAACTGGTTTGATCTCCTTACAGTCAAAAGGACTCTCAAGAGTCTTCTCCAGCATCACATTTCAAAGTCATCAGTTCTTCGACATTCAGCCTTCTTTATGGTCCAGCTCTCACATCCATACTTGACTTCTGGAAAAGCCATGACTTAGACTATACTGAACTCTGAGGGCAAAGTGATGTCTCTGCTTTGTAATACACTGTCTAGGTTTGTCATAGATTTCCTTCCAAGGAGCAAGTGTCTTAATTTAATGGCTGTAGTCACCCTCCACAGTAATTTGGGAGCCCAAGAGAGTAGAATCTGTCACTGCTTTCACTTTTTCCTCTTCTATTAATATTTGCCCTGAAGCGATGGCACCAGATGCCATGATCTAAATTTTCTGAATGTTGAGTTTTAAGGCCTGAATTTTCACTTTCTTCTTTCACCCTCCTCAAGAGGTTCTTTAGTTTCCTCTTCTCATTCTGTCATTAGAGTGGTATCATCTGCATATCTGAGGTCTCACCTAATTTATCTTCCTTTTCTTTTAGCAAGATAGTTGTGGCAGATACTTTATTTGGTCTTCCCTTTCTTCCTTCTCCACTAAAATACCATTTTGTTCATGTATCTCTCCCTTCCCAGAAGGAGTCAAGAGAAAGTGAACCCATCCTAGCTTTAGCTATCACACTTAATTAGTTTAAACCATGGTGATAATAGCCTTCCTCTCTTCAGGGTTTGCTTTAGACATGGGCACATGGCAGAATGCTAGTCAATGAGACTGGGAATTATCTGTTGAGAGGTACATAGCTAACCACAGCCTTTTCTCTTCTGGGCTTTCTCATCTGAATGTGATGTCTGGAACTGTGGCAGCCATCCTACACCACTGAGGGAAGCCAGCCTGAGGTGAGTGACAAGCTGATACAGTGCAGAAGGTGGAGAGGTGCTGGCTATCAAGTCCCTGGGTTCTTGCTAATATCCCTGAGCTAAAGATTGTATTGCATCTTGATTCTGCCATACCTCTGGGCTCCTTATTCTGGGAGATTGTATATTTACTTATTGTCAAAGACAGTTTCATTATATTTTTTCTTACTTGCCCCCTAATTTGTACAATGGGTAATCATATTTACTATACAGAAGGGTTGTAAGGTTGAAGGATAATTTGCCTATGCCAGGACCTGGCAAATAACTTATATTAATATATGTATTATGTATAATAGTATATAATATGCACCATGTATACTATAGATGGGAGAAGGCAATGGCACCCCACTCCAGTACCGTTGCCCGGAAAATCCCATGGATGGAGGAGCCTGGTAGGCTGCAGTCCATGGGGTTGCTAAGAGTCAGACATGATTTCACTTTCCACTTTCATGCATTGGAGAAGGAAATGGCAACCCACTCCAGTGTTCTTGCCTGGAGAATCCCATGGATGGAAAAGCCTGTTAGGCTGCAGTTCATGGGGTCGCACAGAGCTGGACACAACTGATGCAACTTAGTAGCAGCAGCAGCGTACTATAGATAATATATGCAACATATGACATACTGTATACACTACATATGATATGTGCTATATACCATATATATGCGTGTGTGGATGCATGCTCAGTCATTCGAAGAATCAAGTTCCACTCTTTGCAACCCCATGGACTGTAGCCCACCAGGCTTCTCTGTCCATGGAATTCTACAGGCAATACTGGAATGGGTAACCATTCCCTTCAGAGGATCTTCCCAACCCAGGGACTGAATCAGGGGCTCCTGTGTCTCCTCCATTGGCAGGTGGATTCTTTATCACTAACCCACCTGGGAAGCCCTATGTATCATATGTAATATGTACTTTATAATGATATACATACTATATAGATGATACATTTATATATATATATATATATATAAAATCATTAAATTTATAGAATTTAGTACACATAGTATGAATAGCAAGGAGAAATAAGAAAGCCTTCTTAAGTGAACAATGCAAAGAAATAGAGGAAAACAATAGAATGGGAATGACTAGAGATCTCTTCAAGAAAACTGGAGATAGAAAGGGAACATTACATGCAAAGATAGGCACAATAAAGGGAAAAAAAATGACAAAGACCTAACAGAAGCAGAAGAGATTAAGAAGAGGTGGCAAGAATACACAGAAAAAAATTTAAAAAAAAAAAAAAAAGATCTTAATGACCCAGATAACCACTATGGTGTGATCACTCACCTAGAGCCAGACATCCTGGAGTGTGAACAAAGCTAGTGGAGGTGATGGAATTCCAGTTGAGCTATTTCAAATTCTAAAAGATGATACTGTGAAAGTGCTGCACTCAATATGCCAGCAAATTTGGAAAACTCAGCAGTGGCCACAGGACTGGAAAAGGTCAGTTTTCATTCCAATGCCAAAGAAAGGCAATGCCAAAGAATGCTCAAACTACGTCACAATTGCACCCATCTCCCTGCATTGGCAGGTGGATTCTTTACCAGTGAGCCACCAGGGAAGCCCTTACTGTTGGGCAAAAGCTTTTAACACAAAACCTATTTTATAATAAACTGTTGAATATCTCATGTAACTGATTGAATGCTCTATCAAAAGAGAAAAAGACAGAAAGGTTGTATGGGTACAGAACGGGTTTAAGTGCTTTGGTTCTTTATCCTGGGATCACGTGGCTGATCAGAAGCTTCAGCTCACAACTGTTGCCCAGCATCATTAGAAAGTCTTGTACAGAACATTACTAGTCCTAGAAAGGAGCAAATTCAAAATTTAGCACATCATTTCTGCTGAATGAATATCACTTTCGCGTCATTGCAAAGTTAGTAGGTCGAACCATCATAGGTTGGAGACTCTGTTGTCTTCCCCTGAACCACACACTGGAACCTGAAGAGAAGTTGAAGAGATGCTTGACATCTGGCAAACTATACTTCATTATGTAAGAAGCTCTTGTATTCATGCTGAGAGGAGGATTTCACAGGCTATTTGACTGGTATCTTATCTGAACTTCCCTCACTCCTCTCTCTTGGCATTGTCTGTCTCTGTTGTCAGAAGCAGGACAACACAGACAGCCTCACAGCATCACGTTTTGTTTCAAGGTTATTGGGTATAAAATGAGTAGGAGCATTTCCTTGGGGTGTGAACGGTATTAACCGTAAGAGTGGATGTTTAGACTTACAGATTGTACTGGGCCAGCACTGAGCACTGGATCCCAGTGGGAAAGGAGCCTATGTGCATGCTCATTTCGTGTGTATTTGTGGTACTTGTTGCCCTTTAATATGCAGGGACCTCTTCTTGTCTGCGTCTCAGAGTAGGCTTGTCTTCTGGGGTGGACAATGTTTTCATGCAAAGATGGGTACAATAAAGGACAAAAATGGTATGGACCTAACAGAAGCAGAAGGTATTAAGAAGAGGTGGCAAGAATACACAGAAGAACTGAACAAAAAAGATCTTGATGACCCAGATAATCATGATGGTGTGATTAGTCACCTAGAACCAGACATTCGGGAATGTGAAGTCAAGTGGGTGTTAGGAAGCATCACTACGAACAAAGCTAGTGGAGGTGATGGAATTCCAGTTCAGCTATTTCAAATCCTAAAAGATGATGCTGTAAAAGTGCTGCACTCAATATGCCAGCAAATTTGGAAAACTCAGCAGTGGCCACAGGACTGGAAAAGGTCAGTTTTCATTCCAATGCCAAAGAAAGGCAATGCCAAAGAATGCTCAAACTACCGCACAATTGCACTCATCTCACACACTAGTAAAGAAATGCTCAAAATTCTCCAAGCCAGGCTTCAGCAGTACATGAACTGTGAACTTCCAGATGTTCCAGTTGGATTTTAAAAAAGCAGAGGAACCAGAGATGAAATTGCCAATGTCCATTGGATCATCAAAAAAAGCAAGAGATTCCAGAAGAACATCTATTTTTGCTTTATTGACTATGTCAAAGCCCTTGACTGTGTGGATCACAACAAACTATGGAAAATTCTTCAAGAGATGGGAATACCAGACCACCTGACCTGCTTCTTGAGAAGCCTATATGCAGGTCAGGAAGCAACAGTTAGAACTGGACCTGGAACAACAGACTGGTTCCAAATAGGAAAAGGAGTACCTCAAGGCTGTATATTGTCACCCTGCTTATTTAACTTATATGCAGAGTACATCATGAGAAACACTGGGCTGGGTGAAGCACAAGCTAGAATCAAGATTGCCAGAAGAAATATCAATAACCTCAGATATGTAGATGACACCACCATTATGGCAGAAAGCAAAGAAGAACTAAAGAGCCTCTTGAAGAAAGTGAAAGAGGAAAGTGAAAAAGTTGGCTTAAAACTCAACAGAAAGCTAAGATTAAGGCTTCTGGTCCCATCACTTCATGGCAAATAGATGGGGAAATAGTGGAAACAGTGACAGACTTTATATTTTTGGCCTCCAAAATCATTGCAGATGGTGACTGCAGTCATGAAATTAAAAGACGCTTACTCCTTGGAAGAAATGTTATAACCAACCTAGACAGCATATTAAAAAGCAGAGACATTATTTTGCCAACAAAGGTCTGTCTAGTCAAAGCTCTGGTTTTTCCAGTAGTCATGGATGGATGTGAGAGTTGGACTATAAAGAAAGCTGAGCACCAAAGAATTGATGCTTTTGAACTGTGGTGTTGGAGAAGAGTCTTGAGAGTCCCTTGGACTGCAAGGAGATCCAACCAGTCCATCCTAAAGGAAATCCATCCTGAACATTCATTTGAAGGACTGATGCTGAAGTTGAAACTCCAATACTTTGGCCACCTGATGTGAAGAACTGACTCATTGGAAAAGACCCTGAACCTTTGAAAGATTGAAGATGAGAGAAGGGGATGACAGAGGAGGAGATGGTTGGATGGCATCACTGACTCAATGGACAGGAGTTTGGGTAAACTCTGGGAGTTAGTGATGGACAGGGAGGCCTGGCGTGCTACACTCTAAGAGGTCGCAAAGAGTCAGACACAACTGAGCGACTGAATTGAACTGAACTGAACTGAATGTTTTCACTTAGTTGAACCACCACCTTTATGATTTCCACTGTTGCTCTGTACCACTTTTTCTGTTACCCACTATATTAGTTTTCTATTGCTGAGGAACCTATTATCACAAACTCAGGGGCCTCAGCTAAGCTGAATTCTCTGCTCAGAGTATCACAGGCCAGAAATCAGGGTGTCACAGGTGTCTCTGTCTCATTAAAGGCTGGTGAACTCCTCCAAGCTTGTTCAGGTCATTGGAGGAATTCACTTTTTGTGATTATAGAACTGAGGTCCCCACTTTCTTGTTGGCTGTTAACTGATACCCATTCTCAGCTTCTAGAGGTTGTTGCCACCTCCTGTTACATGGCCCTCTTCACGACATCATAGTTTCCTTCTTTAAGGCCAACAGGAGGCTCCTCCTAATCTACTATGACACTGCAGACATAAATAACATAATGTAGTCTTGAGAGTGACTATCCCATCATGCTCAAGGGAAGAGGATATATCAAGAGCATATTCTCCACGAGGTGGGACTCTTAGAGGTCACCTGAGAACTCTGCCAACCACATTTGTTTAGCATTTTTTTCTTTAAATCAACTCACTTTTTAAACTTGAACAGATTTGTAAAAATCTATACCATATACTTTTTGGCTTTACACCATATACAGCTTATACCATATAGATTTTGGGTTTCCCTAGTGGCTCAGCTGGTAAAGAATATGTAATGCAGGAGACGTGGGTTTGATCCCTGGATTGGGAAGATCCGCTGGAGAAGGGAATGGCTACCCACTCTAGTATTCTGGCCTGGAAAATTTCACGGACTGTATAGTCCATAGGATCGCAAAGAGCTGGGCACTCCTGAGCGACTTTCACACACCATACATTTAATGTGCTACGTTTGTGTGCATGTTTATATATGTCTTTATATTAGGGCTTCCCTGGCGGCTCAGATGGTAAAGAGTCTGCCTCCAATGCAGGAGACCCGGGTTTGACCCCTGGATAGGGAAGATTCCCTGGAGAAGGAAATGGCAACCCATTCCAGTATTCTTGCCTGGAAAATCCCATGGATGGAGGACCCTGGGGTCGCAGAATCGGACATGACTGAGCAACTAACATACATATATATTCACACATACACACACTAGTATAAATTATAATAAAAATAAGAAGTTTTTATCAGTATATCCCCTAAAATTATGTCATTTCCCTAAGGCTCATGTGCCACATCAGGAAATACTGCCCCTAGGAATAACAGTAAACAACCACTTGTTGAATATATGGTAATCAAAATAGTTTTAGAGTGAAGGACTTTGGTATCAATGAAACCAAATAATATATTTACATTTCTACAACTGAGTAAATCTTATTTATCTTGAAGATTATTCATCAAAATATACCTTTTTGTTTACTGTGAAAGAGAATGTGACTTGAGGCTAACAGTGTCTCTTGGTATAAGGATTTTTCTGTCCTTTATGACTTAGGATAAAAGTGGAAAAGTCTAGTAGGTCAGATATTTCCTTATGTGTTTCAGTATTTATTATAGTGCCATTAATCTGTGTGGATCACAATAAACTGTGGAAAATTCTTAAAGACACGGGAATACCAGACCACCTGACCTGCCTCTTGGGAAACCTATATGCAGGTCAGGAAACAACAGTTAGAACTGGACATGGAACAACAGACTGGTTCCAAATAGGAAAAGGAGTACGTCAAGGCTGTATATTGTCACCCTGCTTATTTAACTTACATGCAGAGTACATCATGAAAAACGCTGGGCTGGAAGAAACACAAGTTGGAATCAAGATTGCCGGGAGAAATATCAATAACCTCAGATATGCAGATGACACCACCCTTATGGCAGAAAGTGAAGAGGAACTAAAAAGCCTCTTGATAAAAGTGGAAGAGGAGAGTGAAAAAGTTGGCTTAAACTCAACATTCAGAAAATGAAGATCATGGCATCTGGTCCCATCACTTCATGGCAAATAGATGGGGAAACAGTGGAAACAGTGTCAGACTTTATTTTTTTGGGCTCCAAAATCACTGCAGATGGTGACTGCAGCCATGAAATTAAAAGACACTTATTTCTCGGAAGGAAAGTTATGACCAACCTAGATAGTATATTCAAAAGCAGAGATATTACTTTGCCAACAAAGGTCTGTCTAGTCAAGGCTATGGTTTTTCCAGTAGTCATGTATGGATGTGAGAGTTGGACTGTGAAGAAAGCTGAGCACCAAAGAATCGATTCTTTTGAACTGTGATGTTGGAGAAGACTCTTGAGAGTCCCTTGGACTGCAAGGAGATCCAACCAGTCCATCCTAAAGGAGACTAGTCCTGGGTGTTCATTGGAAGGACTGATGCTGAAATTGAAACTCCCATACTTTGGTCACCTCATGGGAAGAGTTGACTCATTGGAAAAGACCCTGATGCTGGGAGGGATTGGGGGCAGGAGGAGAAGGGGAGAACAGAGGATGAGATGGCTAGATGGCATCACCGACTCGATGCACATGAGTTTGGGTAAACTCTGGGAGTTGGTGATGGACAGGGAGGCCTGGCGTGTTGTGATTCATGGGGTCACAAAGAGTCGGACACGAGTGAGCAACTGAACTGAACTGAAATCTCTTGTATAATCTTTATGGCACTGAAACACTTCCTACAACAAAGAACAATCAAGGTCTGATTATTTTCATAATCTAACTCTTAGTCACTGCCCAAACATCTTTGGCTTCACATAAAATCTGCAGATACCTATGTTGGCAAATGTGCATATAATACATATACAGATACATGAAAGAAGTCAAATCTCTCTCTTTGGACTGCTCTGCAGACTTATTGTCCTGTAACTCACTTATCTGACAGTCAACAGGAGAACTGCTTATTCTCATCTTCAAGTGTTTGCCTGGTTTTGCCCGTTGCTCCATAACAAACCAAGTGGTGACTTTTGGGGGTGGAGGGGAATTCTCCACCTAAAACTGATATGCTGAACCTTTTTTGGCTTTGAAAGTTTTCCTATCCAGACATATAGAGTAGGAAATGAAAACCCACTCTAGTATTATTGCCTGGAAAATTCCATGGACAGAGGAGACTGGTGGGCTACAGTCTATGGGGCCAGAAAGAGTCAGATACAACTGAATGACTGAGCACACACACACAACCAGATATAAATACTCTTGACTATGTATTTTTACTACTTTCCACTGAGAGGGTTGCCCTTGGCATAAACTCATCTCTGCCTATTCATTCAATGGAGATGATATGAAGGAGGTCAATATATCTTAGTGTTAAGGGATGTGAAGCCACATTTGAGAGCTATTGTCTCTCTAGTGATATGCTTCATGTGAACTGGTATAACTAATCCTTCCAGTCCTCAATAATCTCCATTTTTTCCTAAAATTATAAAGTCCATATAGCCTGAAACACTTATTTAGAGATGTTTGTCTTTCTATATTACTTAAATATTTCCTACAATCATTTCTTATTACTGCATATGGATTTTTAGTTTCTGAAGTGACCATTTCTTGAATTTTGTTCCTCTTTTCTCAGTACCTGAACAGAACAAATCATGGAGCGCTTTTTGAGTAAATAGCTGCTCTTAGTAGCCAGTAGATGGTTATGGCAGGGAGGAAAAGCAGTTTCAAACAAATGTAGCTTCCTAAATAAAATTTTGAAAATGGCTAATTTTAAAAGCAAGCTTTGGAACAAGGATATATTATACAGCACAGTGAAATATAGCCACTGTTTTTTTAATAATGTCAAATGGAGTATACAATCTATAAATATATTGAATAACTATGTTGCAAAACTGAAACTAACACAGTGTTATAGGTAAACCTCAGTTCAATTAATTAACAAGTTAAAAAAAGGAAGTCTATCTTCTTTGACCATTGTTTAATGTTCTTAATCTTTAAATTTACCACATTTTAGTATATATGTGAATGAATGTATACATATATATATATGTGAATGAGTGCATGTGTGTATATATATATATATGGAGATATATATATATATATGGAGATATATATATATATATGGAGATATATATATATATGGAGATACATATATATATGGAGATATATATATATATGGATATATATATATATATTTTTGATCGTAATTAACTATATATACTCTATACTATGTATTTTTGTTATCGTTGTTGCTCTGTCATGTCCAATTCTTTGCAACCCCCTGGACTGCATGCAGTACACCAAGCTTCTCTGTCTTTCACCATCTCCCAGACCTTGCTCAAACTCATGTCCATCAAGTCAGTTATGCCATCCAACCATCTCATCCTCTGTCAACCCCTTCTCTACCTGCCTTCAATTTTTCCCAGTATCAGGGTCTTTTCTAATGAGTCAGCTCTTTGCATCAGGTGGCCAAAGTGTTGGAGCTTCAGCTCCAGCTTCAGTCCTTCCAATGAATACTCAGAACTGATTTCCTTTAGGATTCAATGGTTTGATCTCCTTGCAGTCCAAGAGACTCTCAAGAAGTCTTCTCCAACCACAGTTCAAAAACCAATTCTTCGGCGCCCAGCCTTCCTTATGGTTCAATTCTCACATCCATACATGGTAAGAGGAAAACCCATAGCTTTGACTATATGGACCGTTGCTGGCAGAGTAACGTCTCTGCTTTTTAATATGTTGTCTAGGTTGGTCATAGCTTTTCTTCCAAGGAGTAACCGTCTTTTAATTTCATGGCTGCAGTCACCATCTGCAGTGATTTAGGAGCTCAAGAAAATAAAGTCTCTCACTATTCCATTGTTTCTCCATCTATTTGCCATGAAGTGGTGGGACCGGATGCCACCATCTTCATTTTCTGAATGTTGAGTTTTAAGCCAGCTTCTTCACTCTCCTCTTTTACTTTCATCAAGAGGCTCTTTAGTTCCTCTTTGTTTTCTTCCAGAAGGGGGGTATCATCTGCATATATGAGGTTACTGATATTTCTTCCTGCAATCTTGATTCCAGCTTGTGCTTCATCCAGCCTGGCATTTAGCATGTTGTACTCTGCATATAAGTTAAATAAACAGGGTGACAATATACAGCCTTGACGTACTCCTTTTCCTATTTGGAACCAGTCTGTTGTTCCATGTCCAGTTCTAACTGTTGCTTCTTGATCTGCATACAGATTTCTCAAGAAGCAGGTCAGGTGGTCTGCTATTCCCATCTTTTTAAGAATATCCCACAGTTTATTGTGATCCACACAGTCAAAGGCTTTGGCATAGTCAATAAAGCAGAAATAGATGTTTTTCTGAAATTCTCTTGCTTTTTCAATGATCCAATGGACGTTGACAATTTGATCTCTGGTTCCTCTGCCTTTTCTAAATCCAGCTTGAACATCTGGATGTTCACGGTTCATGTAATGTTGAAGCCTGGCTTGGAGAACTTTGAGCATTACTTTATTAGCATGTCAGGAGACTCAGGAGATGCAGGTTTGATCCCTGGATCAAGAATATCCCACGGAGATGGAAATGGAAACCCACTCCAGATTTCCCAGTATGGGAAATCCTATGAACAGAGAAGCCTGGGGGACTACAGTCCATTGGGTCGAAGAGTCAGACACAATTTAGCGACTAAACAACAAGACTGATATAAGTGATCTGAGCACATTTACGGCAGACCAGGCTAAGTTATAATGATTGGAAGACTATGTTTATTAAACACATTTTCAACTTACAATGGGTTTATCAAGATACAGTCCTATACCATTAGTTGAGGAAGATCTATAGTAAATTTACAAGGTTAAGTACAATGGTTATGGAGCAGGTGAAGAAAAGTGTACAATATTACGGTTCATTTCACTCTGTGCACACATACATGAATTCTTTATATCAGCAACTAATTGAAAATTGGATGCTAAAATTGCAAATACTTGTAACGGTGCAAAATATTAAACAAGATTTAAAATAAAGTTGATATTAGTGATGTTAAATAACACAAAAGGGATGCAATCAGCAAAACTCAGGGGGGAAATTCTATTGGGCAAACAAAGGTGGTTTCTTCAACAAACAAAATGAAAAGGAGAAACAGAGACAGAAAGAGGAACATCTAAAAGATTAAAATCGACTTAAAAGACATTGTAACGAATTGCAATGTGTGGATGGAATTTTGGTTCAAACTATAAAAAATGTATGTTAACATTTGAGACAATTGGAATCATGAACATTTGCTAGTTATTGGTTAATGTGAAGGAAATATTGTCATATTTTAGGCGTGATAGTGATAGTGTGGTTATGTTAAAAGTTTCTTATCATTTAGAGACTAAAATTTATAGATCAGATTGTATGAAAAGTGGGATTTACTTCAAAATATCAGGTGGGGGATAGAAGAGTGAGATTAAAATAAGATTGGTCAAGTGCTGATCAATTATTGAAGCTAGATAATAGGCATATGGGAGTTCCATACACTATTCTGTCTACTTTTGTATGTTTGAAATTTGCTATAATTTAAAGTTTTTTTAATATATATATTAAATAAAATTTTAAACTAGTTTAACTTAATTTTATTTATAATTTTGATATTTACTCATAGTTTATGTTTTCCTTTTAATCTCCATAGATAATTTCGAATAATTTGAAGGTAAATTAATTGTTTTGGAAAATGAAAGTAATAATTTTAATTGTTAAAATTGTTAATTTACTTGAAGTTACATTGTTGATGAAAATGTTTTCAAGTAGTGGAAGCTTAGAATACATATACATGTTCTTTTTCAATCCTTTATATTCCTGAGAATGAGTATAAATAGAGAATATGATAGAAATGGAAAACACAAAAGGGGAGCTCAAAAAAATAAACAATGAAAAGAAAAAAAGAAATTTTCCAAAAAGGTGATTTTGCTTAAGTTTTTGAAAACTGAAAACAATGAAAGAAAGTGGACCTGTGTTCAGCATAATGCACATAAAATTCATGAAGAGGATGGTATACATTTGATATAATAATTCATCAAAACAATGAAAATGAGCAAAATAATTCCTGTCATTGTTAAGCCCTCTATCAGAACAGATCAGATAAGACCTGTATTTTCTTATCCTTTACCACATGAAGACTGAATTACTCAACAAGATAATGAAAATGGCCAAGGACCTTTGACTCTTGCCTGGTTGGGAAGTGTTGGGAAGAAGGGCAACACCTCCTGACATTAAGTGGTATATAGGCCCTTCTAGAAAACAATTACAAATAACAACAATAAGTTAAAAACATTATGTTTTATTTTATAGGAGTTCAAAGAAAAAAAAAGAGTAGTGTAAAGGTCTCCTTTTGAAAAATTGGAGAAGGCTCATGGAGGGAGGTGAGACTTGTCTGAGCTTTGGTGGAAGAAATAATTTCATTAGATGAAATGGAGGAGGAAGGTCATTTCAGGCACAAGAATCCACAAAAGCATAGATGTAAGAATGAGGAATCCAACCATCTAGAGGATTCTGATTGATGGAGACAGGCCTCAATCACTTTTACACCATGAGTGCAAATTTAAGGTGGATTAGTCTGGCCCTGCTAAGTTCCTTGGTCAGAAGCTGAAATAATACAGCTGCAACATGGCAAGCAGAGGAAATGAAATGGAAGCCTATAAACCATGAAGTGTACAGCAGGAGCCCAAATTCAGCAAACTAGGTACAGTTTTATTTTGGGGCTATACCGCAAAGGTGACTTGGTAGACCCAAGGGCCAGGGTTCTGTGTGCACGTGTGCGGGCCCTTAGTGATCATTAACTTCAGAGAAAAAAAAATGCTACATGGCCCAGCAAGTAAAAATGATTAAGGTATGCCTTGTAGCTATTTCTGTATGTCATAAAAACAGCGGGATTTTTTAGAATGGGCTGATATTCTTTATCCCAGTCCTCCCTTAAGGGAATTAAAGAACTGAGACCTGTAGGAATTTATTGGTCTGATGGGATGAAAACGCAGCACTGAAAGGAGCACACATGTTCCCAGGGACTCATTTGAGTCTATATCTAAATGCAAAGCCTGGCCTTATTTTCTGAAACCAGCATTCTGGTAGACTGTTTAAGAGTTAAAGGATTATAAGAATAAGTCATTGATCTCCCATTTCTAAGGTTAACAAAGAATTTCATATTAGTGAAACCCAACATTGCCCTTAAACTGACAGATTTTAAGCAGAGGGAGAGAGGGAAGGTGCTTTTGTTTGTTCTGTGATCATTTGAAAGGTGCATGACATTCTTGAAAAGAAAAGAAAGAGAAGACATTCAAACTTATAAGAGTCCCTTTCCAGGCTCTCCTTGCAAAAGGCAAATTAGAAATTACCTTGGATAGAGTGTACAAAATGGAATGACCCAGGGCTCTTTGCAGGGTGGCCTAACTTTTAAATTCCCGCAGCATGATTTACTGTGTACTTAGGGGGAAAAAAAAAAAATTGTTCTCAGTGAGAATGATTTCAGGTGAAAGATGAGGTACTTACAAATGAGATAGTTCTATTCCTATATTGATGAAACCAAGCTAAACAAGTATTTTACAGCCCTTTTGACAAAAGGGCTTTGGACAAAAGATTTTGATTAGAAGAATTGCAGGTAGCGGTAACCTGCACTAATGAAGAGAAGGCTCCTCCATAATATAAAGCAACAGTTTCAAAACAAATATGCCAAACTTTTGCATCTCAATGAGTATTGCCTTCCTCTCAAAGGAATTACCTTGGGAAGCTGGAAGCTTCAATAAAGCTGCAACAGTTTCTTAAAAGAGTTTCCATCTCTTCTGTTCAAGCCTTCAGGGACAGCAGTCTATTGTTTTGACTATCTTCAAAAATGAGAGAACTTGAGCACATAAAAATAGAGTTCTATTTCTGAAAAATAATCAAAAGTCCATTGAAAGCAAGTCCATAGACTAAGAAGGTGATTAAGCTGAGTAATAATGTTTTTATTTGAAAAATAAGTTGCAAGTTGAATCCAAAGGGGTGACTTCTAAGTGCCTTTGAAACTGGATCTGGAAGTGGTTTTTAAGAATTACCAAAATGACTTGAAGGAAATGTTAGACTTCTAACAATTTCGAAGGGAAAAAAGATCAATCTTAGTGTATCATAGACATATTTCACACTTAAACATACTAATATTCATGCAATCATTCCGAAGTAGCAATATGCATCAAAATATAAAATGGTCATGGCCTTTGGCCTAGCAATTCCACTTCCAAGATTCTCTCCTGAAGATGAGCAAAGAAGTAAACAAAAATATCTATGTAAACAATGTGTTTCTGAATGGATATAAAATGAAAAATAAACTGTCACCAGTCAGGCATTAGTTAAATAAAATACCCCATAATCACAGTAGAAGTTGTTAAAAAGGATGGTGTATAGCTGGGAGGCCATACAGATTTCATGTCATTTGTCCACTACAATCAAATACTGTGTTGAGAAGGATCCTGAGACTGATTTTAATCTCACAGAAAGAATGTTGTTATCGATTAGTGATGCCTGCAGCAATTGTAGAATAAAGGAAATGGTGACACAGGGCTTAGGTTCTTGGCATCCCTGACATAGCTATCAGTCAGGGTTAAAACAGGTAGTTCAGTAGAAGAAATTTACTATGGAGAACTAGTTATAAGTGTTGGAAAAGCCAAAAGGGGAAGCAGGGAAAGCAAGACAACCCAATGGTCTACGACCACAGGAACCCACTGCTACCCACAGCTCTGAAGGACAATGAGAGAGGTATGTGCAGGCTGTTCCCCCAAAGAGCTGTGTAGCCAAGGCCATCAGGTGTGAACCAGAGTCACAGAACAGATGGAGCCCCTGCTAGAGACCAGAGTCAGCTTCTTGGTCTGTGATCTGTGCACTCCCATGGAATAGCACACTCAAAGGGCCCCAGGGCACACTTGGTTTAATACTCTGCTGTCATCTTAACAGTTTTAATAATTTTTAAACAAGAGGCCTACATTTCTATATTATACCAGGGCCCAGAAATTATGCAGCCTCTCCTGCCAGAGAGGCTACACAAGCAGGGAGATGAAGATAAATACTCAGGCTGTTCCATCTTTCCATCCTGCATCCTCCCACTGCCTCCCACTGGCCTAACTTAAGTGGAAGCTCTTGAGAAAGTGTGGTTTATAGGGACTGATCCTGAGAGACAGGGCATGACAGGGGAACAGTGGGGAGATCAGAGAGCTGATAGGAAAATACTTGCCACCTGCAACGTAGGTGGTGGTAGTTGTTCTTCAGTCGCTGTCATGTCCAACCCTTTGCAACCCCATGGACTGCAGCACACCAGGCTTCCCTGTCCTTCACTGACTCCGAGTTTGCTCAAACTCATGTCCATTGAGTCAGTGATGCTATCCAACCATCTCATCCTCTGTCGCCCCCTCTTCCTTCTGCCCTCAATCTTTCCAACATCAGAGTCTTTTCCAATGAGTTGGCTCTTCACATCAGGTGTATATATTATCATGGACAGATCTTCAAATATCAATGATTTTGAAAGTTATAGAACATGGATATATGATCCTGTTGATCTAAATGTGTATATATTTATATTCATTTTTAACATTCAGGAGATAAATACATCAAGGTGCATAAAATATGTCAGGTGATATATAAATCAAGGTATTTAAAATAGCAGTAGGTGAGTAAGATTATGACCATCTTCCTAGACTTCTATTTAACTATATTTTCTAACATTTCACATGTATCCCTATCTATAATTAATATATCCCCATATATATGCATACCTGTATATGTACATACGGGCTTCCCTGATGGCTCAGAGGGTAAAGAATATGCCTGCAATGCGGGAGACCTAGATTCAGTTCCTGAGTCACGAACATCCCCTGGAGGATGGAATAGCTACCCACTCCAGTACTCCTGCCTGGAGAATTCCGTGGGCAGAGAAGGCTGGCGGGCTGCAGTCCATGGAGTTGTAAAGAGTCAGACATGACTGAGAAACACTAACACATATGTACTGATCTACTCAATATACATGATTTGTTGTTGTTCAGTCGCTCAGTCATGTCCAACTCTTTGCAACCCCATGGACTGCAGCACGCCAAACTTCCCTGCCCTTCACCATCTCCTGGAGCTTGATATACATGACATTATACTACATAAAGAAGCTTTACTTTTTTAACTTTAAAATATACAAACAGGACCTGCTTGTAAAATGACTGATTTTGTCATTTTACCATTAAGGGAGCTAGAACAGAAACTTAACTACTAACCCAATTTGTCAAATATGGTGGAGAGATGGAGAAGGATGAGGACTGAGGAAGGAGACCTTAGACTAGTTAACTGGAGAGCCTACTGGGGATGATCTGAGGCATCAGTCAGTTCAGTTCGGCCACTTAGTCATGTCTGACTCTTTGTGACCCCATGAATTGCAGCACACAAGGCCTCCCTGTCCATCACCAACTCCAGGAGTTTGCCCAAACTCATGTCCATCGAGTTGGTGATGCCATCCAGCCATCTCATCCTCTGTAGTCCCCTTTCCTCCTGCCCCCAATCCCTCCCAGCATCAGGGTCTTTTCCAATGAGTCAACTCTTCGCATGAGGTGGCCAAAGTATTGGAGTTTCAGCTTCAGCATCAGTCCTTTCAATGAACACCCAGGATTGATCTCCTTTAGGATGGACTGGTTGAATCTCCTTGCAGTCCAAGGGACTCTCAAGAGTCTTCTCCAACACCACAGTTCAAAAGCATCAATTCTTCAGTGCTCAGCTTTCTTCACAGTCCAACTCTCACATCCATACATGACTACTGGAAAAACCATAGCCTTGACTAGACAGACCTTTGTCGGCAAAGTAATGTCTCTGCTTTTCAATATGCTATCTACGTTGGTCATAACTTTCCTTCCAAGGATTAAGTGTCTTTTAATTTCATGGCTGAAATCACCATCTGCAATGATTTTGGAGCCCCAAAAAATAAAGTCTGACACTGTTTCCACTGTGTCCCCATCTATTTCCCATAAAGTGATGGGACCAGATGCCATGATCTTCGTTTTCTGAATGTTGAGCTTTAAGGCAACTTTTTCACTCTCCTCTTTCACTTTCATCAAGAGGCTTTTTAGTTCCTTTTCACTTTCTGCTATAAAGGTGGTGTCATCTGCATATCTGAGGTTATGGATATTTCTCCTGGCAATCTTGATTCCAGCTTGTGCTTCTTCCAGCCCAGCGTTTCTCATGATGTACTCTGCATATAAATAGTTTTAGTAAATCAGGGAAGGCTGGAGTTTGATTTCAAGTTGACGATGAGAAACGATAAGCAGCAAGTTAAAGTACAGTAACCAGAATAGGATGAGAAGAGAAAGCAGTGGGATGGATTTTCAAAGGGTAGCTTGGAGAGCTGAGGGGAGAAAGGCATGCCTGATACTGGGCAACCAGGGCTGATGTCACCCAAGTCTCAGGCCCAGAGTTGGGGGACACCAGCCCTGGGTTTCCCATGGGGTTGCCCTTCTAGGGCAGGCTTGGGGAGTTAGACCATTTCTCTTGTAGAGTAGCTGCTCTTGATTTTTTGTTTTCTCCTGAAAACCCTGCTAGAACTGGCAGTTGTTTAGGAAAACCACAGCCTGATATTCCATGTGGGTCATAATCTCAGCCAGCCTTTCATCTCCTGACAACTTTTCCCTCTGTACCTACATTAGGTTATAGTTTCAGTATTTTTGTTTAAATACAGGATGTTTGCAAATAATCTGATTTTCTGTGGGCTGGTGTTTACCCAATAGGAAAGCAGAATAGAATTTCAATTTTTAAGACTGTCTAACTAGTTCCACAAAAAAGTAGATGATTTACATGTAATTTTTGAAGGAAAGCTCTAAATGCTTTCCTACTGAATAACTGACCGTTTTCAAAGTTAATTTAGGCTTAAAGCTACTCATTTAAGGAATTATATCTCAAGATACTGAGCTTGAAGTCAGTCACTCCCAACACTTACAGTGATTAAATTTTTGTAGGTAGTTGACTCTGTCGTGTTTTTGTAATGCTTCAAAAACCCATTTGAGGGAAAATTCCCTTTTCTCCTCCTGTCATTTCTTCAAAAAAATGCCTTGTTGCCTTGACAGGAAGCAAACAAAGCTTTGTGCTCAATATTGTTAAAGCAATCTTAAAATAAGTGGTTTACGCTTAATGTTTTTCTCTCTTAGCTAAGAACCAAGGGAGGAAAACTCTTCAAAGTTCTGTGTATATTAATTCATCCAATGAACACTTATGTAATTCAGCAAGGAAAGTCTTTGGAATTGAGATCGTATGGTATATAGTTGCCTTGGTTAATTTCCCACTGTCAACCCCTGAAACACAGTTCTAATCTATGTTTACTTATTCTTCTCATTCAGAATCATTAACCCTGCCCTCCTCCTTTAGGTTAATTCACATGTTTGTCCCACCGGAAATCACCCAGTTTTTTTCCTTAATCACTATACATCACATTCAAACCACTCTTCCTCTCAGAAGAGCTGTTTGCCAACGCTTATCACCAACCCACAGTCTGCTCAGCTGCAGAAGACTGTGTGACAAAGGGCCAGAAATGTGACACTGTCCTTGAAGACATCAGCAAATTTTACATCATTATCCCGACTAAGAGAGAAAAAGAAAGATTCTTGAAAAGGTGTCAGATTATTTTCTTTTGTCAGAGGTTAAGTGGCTAATTAATTTGCAACTCTGCCTTTCCACAGCCTTTTTACACCTGTCTGATAAAATAAATTATAAGCCATAAAAAATGAATCATCCCCTTATTTGGACATGGATGAATAAAATCCTTGAAAATGTTTCTTTTTTACAATGATTTCAAAATGATAGACATTAGGTTCTTGTTTCCATCCGTATGAGCTCCAAGTTCAGTGTACTCCATGAAGCAGTGAGTGCCTCCTCAGGGTCCGGGTACTTTGAGGGTGTCAAGATTAAAATAAACTTGAGTTACTCACCTGAGAGTAAGGTGAGAAGACTCTGCATAAAAAGCTGGAAGGAGAAGGAAGAAGCTATTACTAATAGGGTGCCCAGAGAAGCCATTGTATAATGGTCTGTTGCGTCTTGAACTGGTCTTTGAAATTTGGGTTCAATACCAACATATAGACATAGTGGGAGGGAGGAAAGACTGATCATAGAATGAGTAAAGAAAAGTAGTGGGAAGATAAAAGGGAAAAGAGGCTGGGGCCAGGTTGTAAAAGACTTAAAGTGATATAAAATGTGTTTTAAATTCAACTCTTCAGGCAGAAGATACAGAATATTCTTCTTCACTTGGTATGATGGTAGCTGAGTATGAAGAAGAAAACTCCAAGAGCTGTGTTGGGGATGCATCCAGGATAGATATGATGACAGGGAACCAGTGAGAATTCCAGTGGAGAAGATAGGAGAAGGGGAGGGCCTGGACAAAGGCAGCTGGAGTAGGAATGAAGATTCGGAGGGAATGGACAAGATACAGGAGGGAAGCTGGTTCTTCAGAGCATCATGACCAACTAAGATACCAAGAGAAAGGAGAAAATGAAAATAATACTAAGGATTTTTTTTTTTTTTTTTGCTCTGTAGTATGCAGGATTTCTGTTGCCTGAAAAGGGATCCAGCCCTTGTCCCTGCAATGAAAGCATGGAGTTTCAACCACTGGACCAACAGAGAAGCCCCAATACTAAGATTTTTGATGACAATACTGTTATGGTGTCATTAATAGAATTAGGGAAGATAAGATGAGGAGGAGCTTTGAAAAGGAGACAACGTGAAGAGTTTAAAAATATCAAGTGAAAGTCGCTCAGTTGTGTTTGACTCTTTGTGACCCCATGGATTATACAGTCCATGGAATTCTCCAGGCCAGAATACTGGAGTGGGTAGCCTTTCCCTTCTCCAGGGAATCTTCCCAACCCAGGGATCTAACCCAGGCCTCTCACGTTACAGGTGGATTCTTTACCAGCTGAGCCAGAAGGGAAGCCCACTCTCAAAAAAAAAAAAAAAAATCAAGGCAGAGCCTTAATGGATATACAAGTGAATGTTGACAGTGGAATTAAGAATAGGGAATTGGACCTTAGGAGAGAGAATAGAGTAGGGACATAGATTTTGGAATCATTGGCATAAGGACATTAGCTAAAATGCAAAAATAAATGAAATCTCCAAGATGTCCTGACATTTAATCACACAGAATATCTACCTTTAGAGAATGGAAGAAAGATGAAGGACATGAGAAGAATCTACAAGAAAGGAAGAAAAACCAGGAAAATGCAGTATCCCAGACGCCAAAGGAAGGTTGCTTTTTTTGCCAGAATGCAAAGAAAGGCTCGAGATATAAATGGAAAGTGAGAAAGCAAAAGCAATCTATATAAAAATTCCATTGTCAAAAATTTAGGAGTGAAAAAAAAAGAGAGAGAGATGGTTAGGAGCTGGAAGAAATACTAGATGTGAGGGAAGGTATTTTGAAATAGAAGAATTCATTCCACAAAGAAGATGTCACTGAAGGTGCAAAGGAGAGAAGCAAACAAACTCTGGAATGTTCCTGCATGAGTCAAGGTCAGACGCTACCTAGGGTCATCAAAACCATGGTCCCAACAGCAAGGAAGTCTATGGAGCATAGAAAACAAAGAACCTTAGCTAGGTGACATTCCTGCAGAGAAGCAAGTAAAAACAAGGATCTTGGGAAGCTCTGATACATAACGCTGGAGGACCAAACAAGGAGATTTTCAATCCTAAGACCCCAAAAGGATGGAAAGCTATAAAACCAAGGCATACAAGACAGGTCTTGCTTGGATGGGAGGAAAACTAAGGAGCCTCCGGGGAAGGAGCCATCTGCTAGAGAGGGTTTTGGGAGTGGATCCAGTCAGAGTTACAAAAGACTTGTACTGGCCCTGAGGGGGAGTGTGATAGGAAATCAGATGAATAGCAGTGTTTCTGAGCAGCATCAGGGGCACAGCTGAGATTAGAGAGCATTGATTTGTAGTGCATCCATTTATATATAAAAATTATACCATGTACATGAGTATTGGCTACCTAGCCAAGAGCTAATGCACACATACAATATTTTATCTCCAGTAATGGTACTTAAATTTTTTTAGTAAACTCCAACAGTCAAACACAATTCTAACTTGACCTCCCTCCCGATGTGGGCGCATTTACTGAACGCTGCCTCGATGCCTTTTACTCACTCAGCATTTCTTGTTAGTTTTTAAAAACCAAAAAGAATTGATTTGTTTTCCTCTGCAGTTCTGAAATCATCCCACTCATTAGGTTGGATCTAGGAGAAAGGGAAGAAAAAAAGATTTTCTATTTTGAATGTGTTTGTAATTTTGGCAAGAAAAAAATCATCTCTGAGAATTATATTCTTGGACCCCTTGGGTGGAAGGTGACCAGTGCTTTCTTTGCAATCAACACACGTTGAACCAGTGGGAGCATGCTGGAAAGCACCTTCATTTGTCCTGGTTCTGTGACACTTGTCAGACACCTACCTACCTCTCAGCCCTCTGCTCTCCTGTAGGATTTGGCCGAAGTTGTATTGAAGAGTAGCAAGCACAGGGATACAAGAGAAGCAGATGGTGATTTGAAAGCATTTTTCCCTGGGAAAAAGAAAAAGGTTGCAAAGAATGAATTCTGCTCTCACCTAAGTTAATTGAATAGGGACCGCATGACCCACTGTACCTAAGACCAATGAATTAGTGGCAGGGACTTTTCTTTGGAGGAGGGCATTTTTATGAGTACTTTCATTTATACAGCATTTTCTTTTTGTAAAATGCTAACAAGAATTTATTAGTGAACCTTCACTGCAGACCCCAAAATGACAAGCATTCTTTTGTGTTGATGGCCCATTAGAAAAGGACCATTGGTTCCCAGGACCAAGAGATTTGTCTCTATGCCGCTGATAGGAAACTCTGGGGTTCTGGCTGAGGACGTGACAGAAGTCAATGATAAGGCTAGTTTTGCCTTTGAGTCCAGTCCCCACAAAGTATCTGATTTTCAGTTCTGCATTTTGAGTCTTCAGAATGCCAGAAATCACAATTTGTATTGCTGGGAGTCAGCGTCAACTTCACTGTACATTTCTCATTCAGCAGATCCTCCTGGCATTTGGTGGGAGGAGATATCGTTCTGGTTTTCATGTGAGGCCATGAAACCACACAAGCGTTAAATCACAAAGCCTAGTGGTGGCAGTCAAGGAGAGAACCCAGACCTCAGAACTAATTGGGACCAGAAATCAAAGCAAACAAAGCAAGGTCCTGCATTCGCCTTTCTTAAGTCCAACTGCGGGCCTTGTATTTTCTTAGCTCTTCCATATGGGTCTCAATTTTGAGCAATAATAATTATTGACATGCTTTTATTGTGATCATCGCTATTACAAGCAGTAATTTCCAGCTTTATGTGTGATATTTAAGAAATTAGAGGTGACGTCTCATTTAACTCTCACACACCTGTGAGTATATGTGGTAGTCTACCAATGCATGTCAAATGTATTGCAAGTGCATAGACATCTACTTGTATAAAAACTAGTGCTGTATCATCATTAACTTCTGTTCTTCACCCCCAGTACATTGGTGTTTAAAACAAGAAAGTGATTTTGGATTTTAGCCAGGGACTTTTGAGAAACAACACAGAAAATGACAAACAAGGAATAGGCATCATTCTTCTAAATCCATTCTGTCCTCTTGAGCACATCCTAACTTCCCTCTTGCCTTATTCTCTAATGATATCAATCAATATTGCAAATGAAGCAGCCAATCCCAGCCAGATTCTCTGCTGTCCACATATCTCTCTTGTTACCTGTTATTAGTATCAGATAACAAGACCAATCAGTAATTCACTTGCCCTCTTGAATGGGAGTCATTTAATTATGCAGTACACATAAAAATGATTCAAAACATATCTTGGGTTGGCCAAGGAGTTCATCCAGGTTTATCTGTACGATGTTGTGGAAAAACTTGAATGAACATTTTGCCTAACCTAATATTTAGGATTTATACATTTCTATCCAACCTGGAGGAGGCAATGGCACCCCACTCCAGTACTCTTGCCTGGAAAATCCCATGGACGGAGGAGCCTGGTAGGCTACAGTCCATGGGATCGCTAAGAGTTGGACATGACTGAGCGACTTCACTTTCACTTTTCACTTTCATGCATTGGAGAAAGAAATGGCAACCCACTCCGGTGTTCTTGCCTAGAGAATCCCAGGGACAGGGGAGCCTGTTGGGCTGCCATCTATGGGGTCACACAGAGTCGGACACGACTGACTCGACTTAGCAGCAGCATCCAACCTATCACAGTCCTGGTTCTTGAGTCTGCACTCTGAAAGTCAGATTCCAGACTAATCTTGACTGAATCACAATAATCAAGGTTGAAGAGAGGGCAGGACCAAAAACTGTTACTCTCTCATTTCTGATATTAATGTATTCCAGATTTTTTTTTTTTTTTTAAGAAAAAGGTGCTTGCTTAAGTGACAGGTGATTTTGACTTTTGCTTTGACGACTCCATAAAGGAGAAATACATTTCCTTGCAAAGTGAGAGAGCACATCAGGTGCTAGTATCATAATTTGATTCCATAACAATTAGGTAGGAAACAAGAAAGGAAGCCCCTTCCAGAGAGACGCCTGCTCCTCAAAGGGGTTCTTCAAGAGTACACATGGGTACTATTATCCGTTATCCTAATGTAAATAGGTCAACAAGAAGTGGGATTTGATCTCACTCCAGAGCCCATACTTTTAACCAGTATTTTATATTGCCTGCCTCTCATACATCCCTCTCTTCCATGGAAGAAGAATTGCTGATTAAGAGCTAATTGCGTTGTGCTTTGAAAAATTCCAGTCATTAAGGACAGCCCACCGTGTTCCCCAGTGGTGTCTAAACCTAGATAGTGTCAGATCACCTAAACATCACAGACAGGCCTGGGCTGAGTCTGAGCTCTGCCATATGCCAGTTGTGTAAGGCACACATTCAGCCTTTTTATCACAGGTTTCCATACCTGGAACCAAAGAGTAAGAGTCCATGTCCGATTCTTGGTTCAAGGATCCCCTGAAATAAGTAAACTCTACTTCTATACAAATATTAGGTGCTCTTTATTATCAAAATTGTTGCTCCAATGTTAATGTTGTCCTCGCTCAGTGGTTCTTGTTCAAAAATACATCCCAGAATTACAAAATAATGTTGAAGGGACTCAAAGCTTCATGGTTTATATTACCCTGCTATGAGATTATGGAAGCAGAATAGTCCAAGGCAAAGCAAGCTGAATTAAGATACAGAAAACAAGAATTTTGAACTCTACTTCTCATAACCCAGCTTCAGCTTTCTCATCTATCAAATAAAAAAGATAGATAATAGTCTATTTTGTGAGGGCCAAATGAGTTTTTTTTTTTAATGCATGTGTTTATAAACTTGGACATTACATAAATGCAGATTATTACTATCAATCCTCATGAATTGGAATCTAGGCTTTCTGGCACGAAATAAATAAATAAACATTAGCACTTAGCATCTGATTGAAAAAGCAACATATTTTTTGTTAACAAACTCATTTATTTTTTCTTTTCTTTTGTAGTGATAAGAGAAAGTTACAGGATAAATCATCTGCAAGTCTTTTGTCTTATCAAGATGGTTCATGGGATGAAGATCCTTGAAAAGCATGGAACTAGAAGGTCAATTTCCCACTCTTGACTGAACAATAAAAAGTATCTTTCCATACCGAATACACAGAAAGGATATCAGTGAAACATTCTATGTTTTTTCCTTGTCATCACATCATAGTCTACCATAGCTAGAACATATCCAAGAATACTTAATTAAAAAACAAAAATGGCAAGGAAACAAAACCCCATATTCAACTACAGCTATGAGATATTAAATCCTCTGTTCAAGCTCAGTTGACAGCTTTGTCCTGGCAGAGTTGGGACCAGAACTCTCCAATCACCTGACTCTATCTAGTATGTTCCTACCAGAGTTCATTACTCCTGAAATAAGGTACAAGCCAATTGAGGTGCTTATCATGGCATTTTGTTTCTTGAAAAATCTTGGAAACCATGTAATATAAAATGTCTTGCTGGTAAAGAAAGCTATTTATTCTAGCTATGAAGCAGTGTTGTTTTTTGTTTTTTTACTGTAGAACCCTACAGAACACAAGCAAATTTCATTTCAGATGATTTTCATTTTTAATATCGAGACTCCCTCATCAAAAGCAAATGCTGGGAAAGGGTTGGAAGCCAAACTTATTTATACAATAGACACTTATCCAAGGAAATGGGCTGTAGGGAAATTAGCATGTCTTGAATGATGTTATTCCTGAAATGTCAATCAGTCATTATAGCATTTGCTTCTCTCATGGTATTCTCAAAATGGATTATTGTCCCTGAATTTTTAATAACAATTTAGTGGTTCAAAATACTGACAGTGATGTATGACGACAGCTTAAAAAAAGTGCTCTGGCTTTCTGTATTGCATAAACAGAACACAATTGTGTCTCTCTAGCCAGTGTCAGAATCATTCTCGACAAAGATAATGTTGAAGCCATCTGCCAAGAGAAGGTCAAAAACATACAAAGAAAATAAATCATGACAAACATGGAATTGGCTAAAGGTTAAGGATTTAAAGGACAACACATATTTGGAAGCACAAATCACCCCTCATAGCGCAATAATTTAAACAACCTCACCTCTGGATTCCTAAATATCTGGCTTAGTAGCTGCATGTATGTCCAGAAATATTGCAAAACTGAATGAACAAACAAATGGAAAATGTAAGCAGTAAGGATGTCAGAAACTTTTAGGTTCGTTATAGCTTGCTTTAATTTTGTACAGAGGCTCATGACTTGCCATTAACTAGCTTCTTTGCACTAGAAAAATCCTATAAATAAATGTGTTGATTCCAAAAATGTTATTCCTGTGACATTCTAGGAATTGTTGGATAACTCAGTCATAGCCTTGTGGGCAGAAAAAGAAAAGTTGATATGTAAGCAGTGGCTTTGGATCATGGGCCTAAGAGTCAGTGCTGGAGCCTCAAATGACAATAAGTTATAATATTCCCTTCTCCTCCCTGCATCTATTCATTCAGAGGGTCTCTGCAGCAGGCAGTCACCATGCTTAACTCATGCAAAGCCAGCATCATGAGTAAGTAAGCTTCATTTGCATGTTCATAGACAAAAGGAAACCTCAGGAATCCTATTCACAGGGAATATTATATAAACACAGTGGAACTATGCTTCGGTCAAGACAAAAGCTAAAATTTATAGCTCCTTTCTGATGGAATTAATATTTATGAAACCAGTGTTTCCCAGAGGAAAGCTCTCCAAAAATAAAAAGTTAATAACAAGAATTGATTAAAAAAACTCTGTGTGCTCCAGTCCTTGACTCTATTACAGCCCTCATCAAACACGGCCTGGAATGATAATGAATGTTTTGATCCAACTTCATCAATAATGTGCAAGCTTGTTGAAGATATGACACTTTCTGCTCATCTGCACCCCACACCCAGAACATCTCATTGCTTGGCACATGAGATGTTCTCAATGTGCATTTGCTAATCTGTTGACTGTTAACTACATGAAGATAGGAATTGTATCTTATTCTCTACTAGAACCCATTGCCAGAGCCGGGCCAGGCACAGAAAAGGTGCTCTATAAAAATTTATTTGAATAAATAAGTAAATGCCAAGTAGATCCCCAATTCACTTTCCTTCAGCACACTCCAAATAATTCCTCTTTGCTAAATTCAATAGGCTCACTAAATCTAGCCTATTTTCATGAAGCCAGGCCCCAGAGGTCCTCTCTAGTAGGGCTTCTACTTCACAGGTAAGGAATAGCTCTCATTCCCGCAGTGGGGCTAATTTTTGTCCATTTCTTAATTTAAAAATCTTAATCTAAGCTATCTATTCTTATTTTTAAGAAACAAAAGACAGAAGTGTTTAACATAAAAGGGAAAATGGTCTTTTCACCTGTCTTATTCTTTGGAGGTATCTTTTATGCACAAAGTTAGTCAACAAAATAAGACTCTAGTTGAGGATAACTCAACTATTGCTGTGACTTCCCTGGTGGCTCAGGTGGTAAAAGCGTCTGCCTATAATATGGGAGACCCAGTTTCTATCCCTGAGTTGGTAAGATCCCCTGGAGAAGGCAACAGCAACCCACTCCAGTACTCTTGCCTGGAAAATCCCATGGATGGAGAAGCCTACAGTCCATGGGATCCCAAAGAGTAGGACAGAACTGAGCGATTTTACTTTCACTTTCAACTATTGCTAACCTATATTAGAAGTTACAGAGTGTTTTCCCCCTCAGTTAAGAGGGATGAGCAATAGATTCTTCATTTTAAGTCCCATCAGAAAAACAGACAGTAAATGCCCTATTGGACAGTCTTTTGTTTATGCCTGTCAATTCTCTGACCAAAGTATCTCACAAAATAAACTAAATCAAGATAAAGCACAGTTAACAATCTATGGTTGATATAAATTGCCCGTAGTGCCACAGTCTCTCAAAAGATTCACAAGGGTCTAAAGTGGCACAAAAGTGGCTAAATATCCATCCCTCCTGGATTGCTTGTATTTCCAGCAGGCAGATCAGATCACTGTATTCCACTGCAGAGGATCTACAGGCAGGGCTTTCTCTCCAAGTGGTCTCAACATCCTCTTTCAGCCGAGGAACTAAATAAAGATGTCTTCCTAGCTTGTGGCATCCTGTCCCCCCACCCCCAGAAACCTGTGATGCCCATTGGGAACCATAAATATCTGTTGGGAAAAGAGAGAACAACATCCCCTTTCTCTGCTGTGACTGGCACCTCTCCCTTTATCCCTGAATCTCTCAAGAGTCATGGTCATGTCTAGGCAAAGACATCTTGGCAGAAAGCAAGGTCTCAATTTCTTTTCTGAGCCAGACTTGCCCGTTTTTCTTTCTGGCCTTTTTAATTCTAAAAGTGTTTCAGATGGTTGGCTGCCTCGGTCCTCCTGATGACTGTAAACCAGCATATCTCTCCTCCCCAGTGTTAGTGCTTATTGGGCTAAGCATGACGATTAAGAACAGATGCTGAAAAACAATGGCTCCTCTAAGTCACCTTTGGTTTTTCCGCATTGTGATTATGAATTTGAAACCCAATACCTGTTGTTGCTTTTCAAAGTGTACGTTTGTGTATATGTACAATGAAGGCTATGACCTTTATGTGTTTGCATAATGCTGATCACACTGACTATTAACTGGGTGCCTATAATCAATCAAATTCTGAAACACATGAATTCTCTTCTAGTCAGCAATACTTTCTTCTTAAGATTTCAGGCTATGACAGACATAGCGTCTGGAGATGATAAACTATGTGAGTCTGTCTCTGGAATATCACTATTTCAGGGTCTGCTAACAATACTTGCCAAGTTAGATGGGGTAGGGTGGAGAATGGAAGCAAGTTGTACATTATCCTAATAGATTAAGAAAATATAATCCCATTTGGATCATTTCCTGGGCTTCCATCCAAACCATGAGATAGCTTTGCTAATCATTAAAATGTACAGGGAGAAGGTGGGCTTTTTTTTCATAACTATATTGTATTTCTAAAGGGCACTGTATTCATTTCTTTATGAGTGTAATCTAATCAGAAAAATAATTGATTCAAAGGATGATTATTCTATGAACAAACTTTCTATTGTTTTAGACTGGAACAGCAACCCTTATCCTATTTAAGGTTTTTAGTTTATACATGTATGCTAATGAATAATTATTTTCAGGAAACAACTTTAAATATTTTCAATTGCTTTTTACTGCTTCAGCAAATTTTGGTCACCCTGCAGTTAGGGTCAAGTCCATGAAGCAAGGACAACCAAGAGTGACTGAGGTTTGGAAAAACTAGAAATGCACCTTAAAGTCAAATGAACACTTTTACATGCCCTGGGTCAATAGAAGATAAACTGATTATCCATTAACATGACATGAATTTATCATGTGTACCCATTAAACAATAATAACAATGTGGGGGTGATTCACCAGGATGACCTTTGGGTTACTACATTCTTTTCATTTCTTATTTATGTGCTAACCAGGCCTGGGGTCAGTGACAAGTAGATTTGTTGTTTATGTTACCAATGTGTTATAGAGACTGTTACAATTATCACTCATAATCAGAAAAAAAATCCATGCTTTTTATGAAAAATAATTCATAATAAATAAATTTTTGTTATTGTTTATGTTTCTAATCATGCTCTTTATTCTGAATGAGAAATAGTTGTATTCAGTGAATACCAATCTCTGCCTGCTGGTCTTCTTAAACTATACCAACACCTGGACTAACTATTAAATTATATAATTTAAGTGTGTTTGTGAATTCATTATCCCAAATAAATGGCTATTATTTTATGATGTTTGTGAAAAACTATTTTATACTGCTGTTTCAAAAAATGTTTCTCTTATTTAAATGCATTTTTAAAGGCAAATTCTGAATTAATTTGATTTTTTTAAAAACTGAAAGTGCCTTCTAGACAGAGAAAGGGAGCAAATCTATGAAGATGTAGTAAGTATCAGGAACTGTGTTATCTGAATAATTTGTTTTATTTAATCTTTAAAGCAATTAATAAACTCAATAATATTACCCTATTTTATAGATATGGCTTCCCCAGTGGCTCAGATGGTGAAGAATCTGCCTGCAATGCAGGAGACTCAGGTTCAATCCCTGGGTCAGGAAGATCCCCTGGAGAAGGGAATCCACTCCAGTATTCTTGCCTGGAGAATTCCAGGGACAGAGGAGCCTGGCAGGCTACAGGACAGGTGATTGCACAGTAGGACACGATTGAGAAACTAAGACACATTTTCTGAATGAGGAAAAAAACGAGGCTCTGAACATTTATTAAAAAAAACATGTCCAAATTTACAGAGTTAATGTGTGGTGGAACATTCAGGGCCATTGGATGCCCAAACTGTGTGAGAGGCTGGACTATGAAATCATTAAGCCCCTGAAATGGTACACCGATTAGGATGCCGATCAGTGAAATAAGAAGCCAAAGCATCTTTCCTCATATAAAAAAGATTCATTGTAAAATTGGCTTTCATATTTCTCCATTTTCGCCATTCAGCTAGCCTGTAAATGCCTTGAGAATGTTGATTCATACTTTTTTATCTATTCTAGGGTATCTTACCATGGGCACTCAATAAATATTTGTATATATATTAGTCAGACATCTTCTGATTAATAGAAGTGGTTGAAAGTCAACTTAAAATTAGTCATGTACAAAAAATATATAACTGAAAAATGCAAGAGTAGATCTGGCACAGGCCCAGATAGATGTAGGACCTCAAAAGATGCAACCTTTCTCTTTGTTTCTAAGACAGATACTTTCCATATGGTGGACATGATAGCCACCAGCAGTGCAAGACTCATATTCCTTTTGCACCGCAGTCCCAGAGCAGATGGCATCCTCCATAAGACCCTGGGAAGGACTCTAGTTTTCCTAGATTGAACCATATACCTATCCTCGGACTGATCACTCTGCCCAGGAAGAAGTATTTCAATTGCCTACACTTCTGGAGTGAATGATGTTGACTCTGAAATTTCCATTAAAATCAGTTGCCACACAAGAGGAATAATTACCAACTAGAACAGGAGGAAGAAGAGAAGAAGAAGAAAAATCATGCATTGAATTTCAAGACCAAAAGTAAACTTTGAGAGAATTTATTGCAACATTCCATGAAAGATATTGAACATGCCATATTCAGTATACAGATAAAATATCTAAGATCCAGAGAGGAAAAGTGAATTTCCCACAGCCATACAACTTGATGAGGTCAGAAGGGCACAATGTACTATGCTGAACTACTTCTGATTTTATTAGCTTTGAAAAGGGGCTGCAATAGAAAATGTATGTTTGGATTTCTCGGATGGTCCAGTGGTTGAGACTTTGCCCTTCCAAGGCAGAGACTGCAGATTCGATCCCTGGTCAAGAGAGCCAAGACCCACACATCACACAATGTGACCAAAAAAAAAAAAAAAAATCCATGACTACAAAATAATTATAATCTTCATAAAAATCAACAATATCAGCTTTTCAGAAACTTTTGTTGCTTCAAAATGAAGAAAGATCTCATGGGAAAGCAAATTGCTAGAGAAAAAGAACACTGAGATATCTCTAAAGACCACTTTTCAAGTCAAATTCAATATGACATTAGGAAGTCTATATTAAAAATGAGGGCAATAACAAATGGTGAAGATGTAGAAACATTGGAACCATACATTACTGATAGGAATGTAAAATATTACAGCTCCTTATATGTGAATATTCTTAGCAATATTATGCATAATAGCCAAAAAATTAAAACAACCCAAAAGTTCATCAAATGATAAAGAGATAAACAAGATGGTATATCCATACAAGGGAATGTTACTCATCTATGAAAAGAAACAAAGTATTAATATATGCTACAATACAAACAAACTTTGAAAATATTATGTTTCATGAAAGAAGCCAACCACAAAATATTATATAGTGTTTGATTCCATTTTTAGTAAATGTCCAGAATAGGTAAATCCATAGAGAAGAGAAGTAAATTCAGTGACTGCTAGAGGACTGAAAGAAGGTTTTTGTAGAGGGTTTATTTTTAAAGCAATAAAAGTATCCTGAAATTAGATAATTGTGATGGTTGCACAACTTTGTGAATATAGCAAAACCCAGTGAGTTGTGCAATACATACATACACACGTATTCCCATTTGAAGCATACTTATTAAGGGCCCACCACGTGTTGTCTTTTATTATATGATTGGAGATACAGACACAAACAACATAGCTGTGGTTCCAGCTCTCATGGGCAGTGTTGAAAGCAAGGTGTGTTTTCATCATTCCGATAAAATCCCTTATGCCTGGTTACTGGTTAACCCTTGGTCTCATACCACCCTGGCTCCTCTCTTAAAATGGGTGAATTTTGTGGTATTAAATTATTCCTCAGTATGTTTTTTTGAAGGCATATTTTGTATTAAAAAAAAAAAAGAAAGGTGTGTTTAGTGTGCCAAAGAAAAATGCCAACAAAGGAAAGTTATTGCTTTGGTTAAGAGACATTTATGAGGATTTCCTTTAGAAACAAACAGACTAGAAAAGTCTGTATCAGGTATTGTGTTCTCTCTATTGGTGCCAGTGGCTCAGGTGGTAAAGAATCTGCCTGCAATTAGGGAGACCCAGGTTTGATCCTTGGGATGGGAAGATCCCCTGGAGATGGGAATGGCAACTCACTCCAGAAATTCTTGTCTGGAGAATTCCTTGGACAGAGGAGCCTGGCAGGCTACAGTCCACGGGTCACAAAGAGTCAGATATGACTGAGTGATTAACACTTTTAAGAGAGAAAACTCAATAAAAGGTATATTAGTGAGTGGGTTGCAGCCATAGGAAACAGAGGTTCAGTACTACAGGACCCACTGAGATGTAATAAGTTCATGTTGCAGAATTGTCTCTTTTAGGATACTGACCCCCACCCTCATCGATGGCCTTCATGAGAATGCACAACTCCTGTAATTCTGGAAAAAGCCTCCAACTGAAAGTGGTCAGTGTGTACAGGAACTGTCCTCCATGGCTCCAAATGCACTTAGAAATGGGCCAAGGGAATATGGGACAGGGATACAACAAGCATAGTAGAAAACGTCCATCAAAAATCTGTGTATATTTGCTCTCACCCAATGAACACCAACCCTGATGCTGGGAAAGACTGAAAGCAAAAGAGGATGAGATGGTTAGATAGCATCACTGACTCAGTGGGTGTGAATTTGAGCAAACTCTGTGAGACAGTGAAGGACAGGGAAGCCTGGTATGCTGCAGTCCATGAGGTGGCAAAGAGTTGAACACAACTTAGAGACTGAACAACAACAGCAATGGAATACCTACTTTTTGTGCTGGGAACTTTCATCCACATGGTAGCAGCATACTAAAATGACAGAATTGATAACTATGGAGATTAAGTTTGTCCAGATACTTGCCTCACAAACTCCAAATCTATACAGTGGTAGCAAATAAGCATTGTGATATTAACATTCTAGCCTAGACCCCAATCTACAAGTAGCAGACAATTTTCCTTTCTATCCACACTACCAAGCTTTCATAAAGATGAATGTGTACCATCCTCAAATTTTCTTGACATAGTGAACCTACCACTTTTGAGATTACTTTGCACACCTTTGGCATATCTTTCAAAGACTCATTTTACTTTTCAGAATCAAGTCTTGGTCATATTTAAATAAAATCCTGATAAATAAAAGAAATAGATGCATTTGAACTTTGAAAATGGAAAGTGTGAATGAGGTAGAGTCTGTGTGACCCTGTATGCTGGCTGGGAGTGAAAAATGAAAATGAAGGGTCAGGTAGACAATGTGGGCTGATAAAAGAGGGGATAAAACCATGATGTCAGAATATATCTTTGTGGATACATATTTATTTTTAAAACTTGACATTTATTTTTTGTAATTTTAATGTTTGTGACATTTTGATGCTATGTGGAAATGGAACTTACAAAACACATTGGGTTTCAAACGGTCTTGGGGGCAAAAATTTCTTGTTTCTTATTTGCAGTCTGCCTACAGAAACCCAGGAAATATTCAGTGTAGAATAGTAAGTTTTGACATTATTGAACCAACCTACAGAAGACAAGAAACGTGATGAGCAGTAACCAAGGCAATCTCTGAAGCCCTATAGTAAACCTAACATTATAAGCTTTCAGATTAATGGGATTCAACTCACATCTGAGAACTTACTATTTATCCAACATTGCTTCTAGCTATGGACAATCCTGAGGTTCAAAACAAACTCTTAGTCATAAAAAAATCTTTGGAGACACAAAATGAATCTAAGTAAAACAGAATAGAAGGCAGGCTCACTCTTTTTAATTATAAACCCAAACCTGGTTTTCTGCTTTGCAGTTTTGGAAACTGATTTGACAACATTAAGAAAAGATTGATCTCTCAGAAGTCCCAAGATGATTTATTCCAGCTTTTGTGTCTATAATTTTCATTTTCTGTGGTTTATTGCTGACAAATCACTCTTCTTAGTCACACTCTTGCTGTCAGTATTCAGTCAGTTCAGTTGCTCAGTTCATGTCCAACTCTTTGTGACCCCATGGACTGCAGCATGCCAGCCTTCCCTGTCCATCACCAACTCCCAGAGCTTGTTCAAACTCATGTCCATTGAGTCAGTAATGCTGTACCCAACCCAGCTGCAGTGTGAACAAGATTAAGTATTTGAGATTTGGGATTAGACAGTCCAGGTTTGAATGGAGTGATCTCCAAGTCATCCTTAAGTGAGCTTGAGTGTTAATACACCACTCTGAGACTCTGTGACTATATTTAAAAGGTGCAAATAAACAAACTCATTAATAGAGCTTTGAAATGACTACAGGATTTAACACTTGTAGTGAAGTTCCTAGTCGTGTCTGGCAAATAAATAGAATCACTGCGTCATTGATATTGCTGATGTTGTTTCAATCCAGTGTTGCTGCCTGGGAGCCATAAACACAGTCTTGTTTCCATCACTTCCAAGTTCTTGAGAACACCTCACATTAGTCTTCAAGTATTGACAAGAATACACTGTAATTGTCAGCTGAGACTTCCATAACAAAATTTCATAGACTGGGCTGCTTAAACAACAGAAAATTTATTTTCTCACAGTTCTGGAAGCTAGAAAGTCAAAGACCAGTATTCAGCAGGGTTCAGTTTCTGGAGAGGCATCTCTTCCAGGCTTCCAGATGGCTGCCTTCTTGCTGTGTCCCAACATGGTCTTTTCTCTGTATGCACGGTAGAAAGAAAGAACTCTCGGTTACCTTTTATTCTATTCTGCTCTATTTTATTCTATTCATCCTATTGGATTAGGGTCTACCCTCATGAACTTGATTAACCTGGCTTATCTCCATAGAGACTGAATCTCCAAACATAGCCACACTGAGGTTTAAGGCTTCAATATGATTTTTTGTGGACACAAACATTCACCCCATGGCACAGACTCTCAACAAAGCTAGTTCCCTCACCCCCTCAGACTCTGAATTTTTCTCTCTTTGACAGTCTCTCCAGAATCTTGGACTTGCAGAAATCAGCAAAAGGAAAACAAGATGCATTGGTGAATATGTTGACTGGGCAACTGATGTTGTTGATATTGAGCAACTGAACCTAAATACTTTCCAAAATGGCGGACCCTAATCATGCAGAAGCTGTCAACTTTCTGAAAATAAAAAGTGTTCAGCAATTGTGAGGAATTACTATTACATTATACAGTTTTATAAGAAAATATTATTGTCTTTGTCAATGTTATCTAGTGTTATTAACAAATTTGTAAACAGCCAATGGTCTTCCTTCTATAATATCATCATTAACACACATCATCAGCAGTATTCTGCATTTTCACAGCTCTTCTTTCAGAAGATTTAATAAGGATTTTAGAAATATTATTCCCTTTATCCTGACAATTTTCCTTACAGTTAAACAAAAGGATTTAAGAAGCTGATCATGTAAATCTGAAGTATATTGAAAGCAGCCAGCCTTCTCACTGAATTAAATCTTTCATTATGCTGAATCCCTGGGACAAAAGGACAATTTTTATGGAAAATTGTCTTAATGAAAATATGAAAGCAGCAAATGAACAAATTAATGAATAAAAATGAACAAAAATTAAAAGGTATGTGATGTGTACACTGTGAATGTGATATACATATTATGTTTACTTGAAGAATTGAAAACTATAGTACTAGGACCATTTCCTGGGTCATTTTTATTCTGCACCTCATAGGTAAGTTGTTTAATATGAAGAGCTGGACTTTTATACCTAAGGTAAAAAGATATTTCTAAGGTGCTTCTGAGAATCCATCAACAATCTTTAAAAAACATGTGAGCCATATTTTACTTCATTTTTCTTCCCGAGAACTAAGATTAAAGAAGACCTTAGGAACTATTTCCATTTAGTTATTGCTCTGATAATAGGAGAAAAAAGAGTGGGAAATTGTCAGAGTGTTGGTTCTGCCGTAAATGCCATGTGCAGGAGTGGAGGAATTTTAATATGAAAACTAAAAAGTGTGTTATACAGTATACAGACACCTTATACAGATGTCTAAAGACTGTGCATGATTGAACACGAAACTTCAAGGCTTGGGGAAGAGAAAGGAAATGCAGTGGTCTCTCAGAGGCTGAGCTCCAGATTCCTGAGGGAGTACCTTTATTCTATACTGTTGTCATGTAGTTGCTCAGTCATCTCCAACTCTTCTGCAACCCAGGGACTGTAGCCCTCCAGTCTCCTCTGTCAATGGGATTTTCCAGGCAAGAATACTGGAGTTAGTTGCCATTCCCTTCTCCAAGGGATCTTCCCAAACCAGGGATCAAATCTATGTCTCCTGCATTGGCAGATACCACTAAGCCACCAGGGAAAACCACTCTATACTGTAATTAATGGTAATTTGGTGAGAATTTTTGGAAAAGAATGACTTATGATTACTTAGACACATCTTTATGCATTTCAACCAAATGAACCTTAGACAAAACGTACACCTAAGTCATTGACTCAAACCATCTTTTTTGTCCCAAATTGTTCCCAAAGCTTAACATTTTTAAATTAGTGCTCCTGAAGCATTTATTCCAAGTTATAAAAATGCAATCCTTGGGCAGCAGACCCAGGTATCATGCTGGGTCTCCTGCCAGTTTAAATCTATGTAAGATGATTTTCAACCACCATCATACATCCTATAGAAAATTTGAAGTCTTCACTGGGAATATTTAGAAATTGTAGTTCAGTTCAGTTCAGTCACTCAGTCATGTCCGACTCTTTGCGACCCCATGGATTACAGCACCGTACACTTCCCTTTCCATCACCAACTCCCGGAGTTTACTCAGATTCATCTCCATTAAGTCAGTGATGCTATCCAACCATCTCATCCTCTGTCATCCCCTTCCTGAAAGGTTGTTGCTGAACCACGCAGAGACGCCAGGATTCTTGGCCTCCGGAGGAGAAGAATTCAATCCAGGACCAGAAATGAGGCTTGATCACTCAGAGCTTTTGTGTAATAAAGTTTTATTAAAGTATAAAGGAGATAGAGAAAGCTTCCGACATAGACATCAGAAGAGGGTAGAAAGAGTACCCACTTGCTAGTGTTAGCAATGGAGTTATACACTCTCCAATGAATCAAAAGAATGTCTAGAGGTTGTAAAGACCTCACCAGACCTACTCCAATAATTTACATTTTAAGATAACAGGATTAACCAGAGGGTTTAATCCAGAGACTGTCCTCAGGCGGGGTACATTATTGTTATATAATCCTAAGGAATGAAGAGGAAAAAAAAGTTTGTCCTTTCTTCCTCCTTGAGAATTCTAGATCCTTCTCTTCTTGGGGACCCTTAGACTTCTTATCAACCTGCCCAGGAAATGACTCTTTCATTCCCTTCCCACCTTCAATCTTTCCCAGTAGCAGGGTGTTTTCAAATGAGTGAGTTCTTTGCATCAGGTGGCCAAAGTATTGGAGTTTCAGCTTCAGCATCAGTCCTTCCAGTGAAATTCAGGACTGATTTCCTTTAGGATGGACTGGTTGGATCTCCTTGCAGTCCAAGGGACTCTCAAGAGAGTTCTCCAACACCAAAGTTCAAAAGCATCAATTATCTGGCAGTCAGCCTTCATGGTCCAACTCTCACATCCATACATGACTACTGGAAAAACCATAGCTTTGATTAGATGGACCTTTGTTGGCAAAGTAATGTCTCTGCTTTTTAACATGCTGTCTAGGTTGGTCATAGCTTTTCTTCCAAGGAGCAAGCAAGGAGAAATTCTAGAGATTTCCAGTATTCCTTAGTCACTTCTGGTTCCAGTTTCCAGCTTCCATTGACTGCCTCTTTCCATTTTCTTGGTGACATCTCTTTACTGTACTCTTATCCTCTCAATCCACCACACTCCATCTGACTCATACAAGGCAGCTCTTAGAGATAGAAATTTACTGAGGAAGAATGAAAAATACTACTGAAATTTTCAACAGACTATTTAAAATTGGACATTACTTTTTTCTTTAATAAGTCCTTTAATAATTGCTATCATCTGGAGATCCAAATATTCGTAACTTGGCACAGTAACCCCTACTTTTCCTTCCTACATCATTATATCTCCTCTACTCTCCATTATTGTCTCTTCCCACCAATTCATTTCTTTGAATAAAAGTCTTTTTATCTTTTATATTTTTTTCTTACATTTTTTTACATTTTTATTGTGTTGGTTTCTGTCAAACATCAACATGAATCAGCCATAATTGGTGGATAATTGCTTTAAAATGTTGTGTTGTTTTCTACCATACAATAAGGTGAGTCAGCTATAAGTATACATATGTCCCCTTCCTCTGAAACTCCTTCCCACCCCACCTTCATCCCATCTATCTAGGTCATCACAGAGCACCAGGGCTGAGCTCCTTGTGTTATAGAGCAGCTTTCTACTAGCTATCTATTTTACATATGGTAATGTACATGTTTCATGCTACTCCTCAATTCCTGCCACCCTCTCCTTCCCCTCTTGTATCCACAAGTCCATTTTCTATACCTGCCTCTCTATTCCTGCCTTGCAAGTAGGTTCATCAGTATCATTTTTCTAGATTCCATATATATGCATTAATATATGATACTTGCTTTTCCTCTCTGACTTACTTCACTCTGTATAACAGGCTCTAGGCTCATCTACTTCACGACAACTGACTCAAATTCATTCCCTTTATGACTGAGTGGTATTCCATTGTATATATGTATCACAAATTGGAAGAAAAATTTTGCTGTCTTTATTGCCTTCTTCTAATCTTTTCCTAAATATCTAACCTTCCACTTACAAAGAGTTTATCAAGGTACTTCCCTGAACAAATATAATTCCCTCCCTTAGGGAAATAGCTACCAGTTAGTAAAATATTTTATTAATTTCCCTATATAAGGAAACTCTGAAAACCTAAGCCATTTCAGACAAAATTGTGAGGATCTCAGTACAACCTCTCATTTTGCTTTCTAAGTGAAAAGCATCCTAAGTTTCACCATTAGCATTATGGCATTTTAATATCAGACAATCATATAGTCTCATATTATATTTCTTCATGTAGCTACAATGGAATAACGATGTATTTTTAAATTACTGACTTGGCCCCACTTAGACACAAGAGCAACTTCAAGCTGGATCTTTTGTGCTAAGAGATGTCAAGAGGCAAATGGCTCAGTTACGGTCACTAACTTTCAGTCAGTCCCTAGACTTGGGAAGCCAACGGGCATGGTGTGAAATTGAAAATAAAGAGTGACTGTATCTATTTCTGCATCATATGTAAAAATTTGGCATCATTTATGGGCAGAGCTGGAGTATGGAACAACTAGAAAAATGTCACTTCCGTATATATTTAGATCTCACCATCTATGAGAATTGTTTGTCCTCGATGGGCGTGTGTGCACGTGTGTGTGTGTGTGTGCTTGCCAACGGTTACCCACTAGATGCCAGAAGAACTAGAAGACTAGTCTGCAACTCATGCTGTTGGGAAACTTTTTAAAATACTTATTCTTTTTATTAAACCTTTCAATTAAATCAAAGAAATTAATATGTCATAAAAATAATTTTCAAAATTTAAGACAAAAGACTTCAGAGATAAAAATAGATGAGTCCTTCACTATCTGTAAAGTCAAATACCTATAATTCAAGTAAAAAGATAACATTCACATATAAATTTTGAGACAAATACTATTCAGTTTAATGGGGGAATTAGCAAATAAATTGTAGAAGCTGAAATAAGTTTTCTCAGGTTGAAGGAAATTAGATTAATTTTTTTTTTGGTGGGAAACTCTTAAAGAGACAAAATTTAAATGTCTGAAGCCACCTGTACTGTGGGGCATAAATCAGAGTATCAAAGATCATGAATCCAGTTCTCCTGGAGTCTCTCAGACATTATATTAAATGTATTATTTCTAACTTAAGGAAATAGACTGATGAGGGAGGAAATCCTGAAGTGAGACAAATCTTTGGTTAGTAATTTCCAAAAGATGGATGGTTAGGGAAGGCTTACTTCCAGAGGAAAACAACTCTGATCCCGGAGGGAGACAGAAAACCAAGAACCATGGTAGACTCATAGGCTGGCTTTGGTTTGAAAAGGCCTCGATTTCCCACTTGTGTGTTCAATCCTTTTGATTTCCCCCTGCTGAACAGTATATGAGAGATCCCTAGAACCATCTGTGCATAGTGGAGCGTGGGAGCAAAGAAATAAGCAGTAAGGGCAAGTAGGTTCTGCCCCATATATCCCCTCTCCTGGCCCCAAGAAGGAAGCATCCCTCCACAAGGAAACTGCCAGGAGTTGCAGGCTATGAAAAGCAGTGGATAGAACTGTGCAGTGTACCCGGCAGAGCTGTGAATCATGAGATAGAGCATGAGGTGCGGATGAACAGCTGCCAAGAAGTGATTCAGGAGGAGCAAGAGATCAACAGATCTGTATTCCAATATATACCAAAGGAGGTGACCACTGAAGGGACTGGGAGCTTGTCTTACTCTTGGAGGAAGAATGAAACAGAATCTGGCATTTCCAAGTGCATTAGCAATATGAACTTGAAGCCAAAAGACATTACAGTCTAGTAATGTTAAAGAGTTGACTCACTGGAAAAGACTCTGATGCTGGGAGGGATTAGGGGCAGGAGGAAAAGGGGACGACAGAGGATGAGATGGCTGGATGGCATCATGGACTCGATGGACCTGAGTTTGAGTGAACTCCGGGAGTTGGTGATGTTCAGGGAGGCCTGGGGTGCTGTGATTCATGGGGTCGCAAAGAGTCGGACACGACTGAGCGACTGAATTGAACTGAACTGACCTGAATGTTAAAGAAAAATAGAGGGAATATTCTTTCGCTAATTCTGATCTACAGGCAAGTCTAATGTAAAGAAAAGAAATGTGAACTCTTTGAGAGATACAGTTTTGAAGTTGAACTCTTGAAGATATTTTGGAAGTACCAGCTATGACGTTTAATAACATTAATTTCTCAGAGTAGTCAAGTGTTTTCCAATTTAAAAAGGACTAACATTTTTAAAAAAATGAATTGCTTTGGAAAGACATAGATCTGGTAAAAGTGCAAATGATTACTTTGTTCACTGGAGAGCAGCCTAGGAGAGACACGCATAGCCTCGTGTCACCTGCTGTTGTTTTCTTGACTCGGATGAGCGGGCATCCAACATACCAATCCATACCAGACACTCCCCCTTTTGTCTCTTCTAACAGAACCTGGCTAACAACTGACAGTGAGTTCATGTCTTCAGTAATCAAAGCTTATTTCTGACTTCTTTCAAAAGGAAATAACCACAATGCTTTAGCTGAGTGTGATATCACTGAACTATAATTATTTCTGGCTCAGAGGGGTGCATAAGAAGGCATTTTGTAAAATCTGTACAGTACAGGAATAATTCATCAAGTAGCACAAGACTTTGCTAGCATATTGTGATAGTTAATTTTATGTGTCAACTTGACTAGGCCATGGTACCCAGATATTTGTGCTATCTGCTCAGTCTTATCTGACTTCTTGCAACCTCATAGACTGTTTTCTGCCACGCTCCTTTGTCCATGGAATTCTCCAGGCAAGTATACTGGAGTGGGTTGCCATGTCCTTCTCCAATCCAGATATTTGATCAGGCACTATTCTGCATGTTTCTGTGAAGGTATATTTTTATGATGAGATTAACACTTAAATCATAGACTTTGATTAAAGCAGCTTACCCTCCTTGATATGTGTGGGCCTAACCCCATCAGTTGAAGACCTTAATAGGAAAAACAACTGACCTCCAAAAAAGAAAAGGAAATTCTGCCAAGAGACTGCTTTCAGACTCAACTGAAAATCACCTTTTTCTTGGTCTTCAGCCTGCCAATTTTCCCTTATGATTTCAAACTTGATAGCCTTCATAATTGTGTAAGCCAATTCTTTAAAGTAAATCTCTCTCTCTCTGTCTATCAGAATCCTAATACTGATAATAAGTATATCTCACACCATGATTATTTTTAATTCATGGAGAAAAATTCATTTTTTAAATCAGAAGGATATGCCACATTATAACTGCAACAGTTTTTCCGTATACCTGCTTACTCTTTCTTGTTTATGAATATCCTTGAAAGAAGACAGAAATCGTCACCTCTTCCTTGAGCCACACAATCTGTAGAGAATCTCTTAATTGAAACTAAATGTCATACTGGTGCTCAAGAAACTGCTTGTAATTAGGTGGGAATTCAATTAAGAGTCACCCACTTGCTGCAGGATGAGGAAGGGAACCTGACAAAGAATAACACAGATGAGGCTAATGACTCGGAAACCCCACTCTACATGGAGTGGGGGAGGAACAATACAGAGTGGATTCCACAGTGTTTGTAACAGTGCGATGTCAAGAAAGTTTTAGGTTGCTCATCCCTCCACAGTTACTTTACTGCCACTAAAGTACAAACCCCAAAAGCATCATATTCAAACCATAAAAATAAAGGAGAAATCTCTTACATTCAGAACTCCACCCACATGGAAATCCCAATGGCTTAGCTCAAAAGCCAGAAGTATTTGAAAAGAATACCACTTATCTATTAAGCACTGATCTTTCTACCAATATTTTCAGACTGAAGAATTTGACTATGTAAGACATTCAGAAGAATCACTAGAACTGCTTTTAGTAGGATTTCTTATTTAGAAACACTACAGTTTATAATATAAACTAAAGTAGGAGTTATTTTTCTCAAAAGTATTAATTTCTAGGTTCTTTGGCTAATGTATTTCTGTAGATGTCAATGAAACTATTCACCAAAATGTACAAAATAACTGAATTAAAGTAGAATTTTGCAAATACATATTTCAAGAATTCAAATGTCTAAGTAGGCAGCCCCAACCATGAATGTTTATTTACTTATAAAGTATATACTTGTAATACTTAATAAAGTGTCATGAGTATTATAAAACAAATATAAAAGTATAAAAATGTAAAAGATAAAACTAAAATGCATTTTTAAATATCAGCATTTTATTTCTTTATTCTGATGGTAAAGACTCTTCCTGCATACAGGAGAATCTGGTTCAATCCCTGGGTCAGGAACATCCCCTGGAGAAGGAAATGGCAACTCACTCCAGTATTCTTGCCTGGAGAATTCTATGGACAGAGGAGCCTGGCAGGCTACATTATATGGGGTTGGACTACAGTCCATGGGTTCACAAACAGTGGGACATGACTCAGCAACTAACACTTTCTCTTTCTTTATTCTAACAAATGGCCTTGTGCAGACCCTACTAGAGGAACAAATGCCATGAAGAACACCACTTCAATTTCTGGCTATCTGTGCCCCTATATGAGCTTTCCAGGTGGTGCTGGTGGTAAAGAATTTGCCTGCCAATGCAGGAGATGCACATGGTCACCCACTCCAGTATTCTTGCCTAGAGAATCCCATGGACAGAGAAGCCTGTCAGGCTACAGTCACACAGTCAGACAGGACTGAAGCAAATTAGTTCACCTGCATAAAGCTCATATTTAATATTAATATTCTGGAAATATACAAGTAATAACATTATTGTAGCTTGATAAGTACAAATCAGTCCAATGTGGTCTAAGTGAAAGTTGCTCAGTCGTGTCTGACTCTTTGCGACCCCATGGACTATACGGTACATGGAATTCTCCAGGCCGGAACACTGGAGTGGGTAGCCTTTCCCTTCTCCAGGGGATCTTTTGAACCCAGGGATCCAACCCACGTCTCCCATATTGCAGGCAGATTCTTTATCAACTGAGCCACAAGGGAAGCCCAAGAATACTGGATTGGGTAGCCTATCCCTTCTCCAGCAGATCTTCTGACCCAAGAATTGAACCAGGGTGATCTGCATTGCAGGCAGATTCTTTACCAATTGAGCTATCAGGGAAGCCCTGAATGTGGTCTAAGATACTTTTATAAAACATATCTCAGAAATTCCGTTATAATAGTGATATAATAAAAAATCTGATTTTTCTCTTTTATGTTTCCAGGGAAAGCCTTCTCTAAAGCCCTCAAGAAGTCACTTCAATTCTTCCTTGGTAGATAGTTCCATATCTCCCCATTCAGAACACTTAGCTTGGCTGGGTGTTTGTTTTGTTTGGTTTTTTTTTTTTTAATGGCATATTGTGTTCTACTTTTGTAGATTTATTTTGTTTTCATTCTGTCTCCTTCAATACAAATTTATGCTTTCAAGGTCAAACACAATGCCTTCTGTGCCTCTCACACTCCTGCATACAGTGAATAATCCTAAGAGTCATGTAGCATTTACTTGGTTCTTCAGAGAAGAAAAATAATTCATGATCTCGCTCTGGTCAGAAAAAGCACACACACACAAAAAAAACACTTCAGTGGTGTCAAACAATTCATGGTGGCCTTTATTTGGAATGCATCCTCTTGAAAGGCCAGCTTGCTACTAATATATGCTATGGACCAGTTGAACTATAAAATGAACAGGGTTTATGACACAATATCCCACAAATTTTGCCAACCACATCCAGGCCCTCACTGTGGGGTAGGGTAGGGACAGCAAGGTTCAAATGCAACCTCCCACGGAAGAGCAGAGTGGACACTCAGTACTTGTCACTGAATTTGGGGATGCACTTGGCCACCATTTCCTAAACGGAAGGTCAGACCTCAAAACCTTCCTTATGAAAAGATCTGTGAAGTTCTGAAGATCTCTCTGGCCCACAGTAGGAGATTCAGGATGTTCAGAACAAAAACTTAGGGCCAAATTAAGTTTTATGAATTGCTAGTCATTTCCTCGATAAAGTTGTGGGTTTACTGTAAAAGACGAAGTATGTGGGGGAAAAAAAAGTATTACTCTGCATAGGACCATGAAATGTATTTAGTTTCAGCAGAAGCCGAGTATCTCAGAGCTGGAAGGAAATCCCTCTGCCCAACTTTTTCGTTTATTTCTATCTCTTTGATATTTTAGATGAGGATGCTGGGGGTGAAACAAATTTTTTGAGTTACACAGATAGCTAGTGGATGAGTCAAAATTAGACTCAGGGCAGAAAACATAAGAGACAACACAAAGAACAAATTCTTTATACATATGGGCCTTAGATTTTTAAAGCATGTGCGTGCGTGCTAAGTCGCTTCCTTCGTGTCCGTCTCTTTGTTACTCTATGGATTGTAGCCCCTCAGGCTTCTCTGTCCATGGGATTCTCCAGGCAAGAGTACTGGAATGGGTTGCTGTGCCCTCCTCCAGAGGATCTTCCCCATCCAGGGGCTAAACCCGTGTCTCTTATGTCTCCTGCACTGGCAGATGTGTTCTTTCCCGCTAGCACCACCTGGGAAGCCCTTTTAAAGCGTATCAGTGTCAAGTTGCTAGGGGAAAAATAAAGAATCAGAAAGAATGTGTCAATTTTCCAAGTTATTTCAAACCTTAGACTCACATTGTAGTTTTATTTTTTTAATTGCAAACATATTAAATTTAAAATAACAGGTTACACCACGACAGAATTAGAATTAAAATATCTAACTCCAGAAGTGAAAGTGAAAGTCGCGTCTGACCAGGCCAGAATACTGGAGCGGGTATCCATTCCCTTTTCCAGGGGATCTTCCCAATCTAGGGATCAAACTCAGGTCTCCCATATTGCAGGCGGATTCTTTACCAGCTGAGCCAGAAGGAACCCCAAGAATACTTGAGAGGGAAGCGTATCCCTTCTCCAGTGGATCTTTCCGACTCATGAATCGAACCCGGCTCTCCTGCATTGCAGGCAGATTCTTTACCAACTGAGCTACCAGGAAAGCCCTGCTGCTGCTGGCTGCTGCTGCTGCTGCTAAGTCGCTTCAGTCGTGTCCAACTCTGTGCGACCCAAGAGATGGCCACCAACCAGGCTCCTCCGTCCCTGGGATTCTCCAGGCAAGAACACTGGAGTGGGTTGCCATTTCCTTCTCCAGTGCATGAAAGTGAAAAGTGAAAGTGAAGTCGCTCAGTCGTGTCTGACTCCTGGTGACTCCATGGACTGCAGCCTACCAGGCTCCTCCGTCCATGGGATTTTCCAGGCAAGAGTACTGGAGTGGGGTGCCATTGCCTTCTCCAATCAGGAAAGCCCTAGGTCTCTGTAAATAGCTACACATATATCACTTCAAACAGATTTCTGTTAGCTTAATGCACATATATGTATGATACATCCATACATATACATATATATACATGAAAAAATACGTTTTTTTCTCAAAATGGATACACACTAAGCATATTGCTTAATAATTAGCTTTTTTCATCTAACAATAAATCATAGACAAGTTTCCATAGCAGCAGAGATAGATTTGCTTTGTTTTTAATGGTAATATTATATTTCATAATATGTATATACTGTTATTTATTTTCCTATGGAGAGAAAAGTGGGTCATTTCCAATTACTCATTCTTAGAGAAAAAGCTGCTATAAACAAACAAACCTCACCAGTTTTACTATGATGGTATTTCTTCAGGTCAAGTATCTAAAAGTAGGATTTCTGAGTCTTATACTTGAGAATCATTTTAACAGGACTTAAAATAAAGATTGCTTTTCAGGGAGCAACTTTTTTCCATACATTCAAGTAAAATTTCTAAGCATCTACTTCTGCTAGACGCTGATTGCACTCCTGGTGGAGTGCAATCTTATTTCTTGTCTAGTCTCTTGTCTTCCAATGTCACTTTTAAGACCACTTGATTATAGGATTTTGTTTGTTTCATTTATCTTGAAAACCAACAATAATGCAGGAAAAATGAGTACATGTCAATGAATATTCATTGCCTAATTATATAACTCTTTGGAGATGACTTTCATTTTTAAACTGATCCAGTTATGACCTTTGAAATTAAAATATTACACTTGATATGAAAGGCTTACATCACAAAACAAAAGAGTTGGAAGTATTAAAGATATCATATCTGGTGATACAAACTGGCCCTGTTTTTCTTCACCATCTACTCCTCTTCATATTTCCCATACACCCCTAACACTAAATTTTAAATCTTTCACATGCCCCATGTGTAACATACACTCCAGAGACAGCAGCAATTACAAACCTAATCCCACTTCTATTCAAATATACTGCAGGAGAAACTTGATCTGAGTTGATGACTCCCTGGCAGAATTTAAAACTGTGGAAGAAAGACTTCAAAGTAAAGAAAGGGAGGGAACAAACGTTTACCAGAGCACCTGCATTGTAGATTCTCCATGTCCATCACCTCTTTGTTCTTATCCTGCTAGAGGGGTACAGGAAGCTCAAAGGAAGCTTCTCCTCAATGGAAGTTCACACGGTTTAGGAAGCTCACACATCTGGTAAGTGACAGACTGGCAAAGCGAACCCAGATCTTCTGACTCTAAAAGCGATGCTCATCTGTTCCCAGAACTGCCTTTGCAATTGGCAACTCAGTCTTACTACACTGCACCGCTGAGAGCCCAGATTCCACGAGTGACCTTCTGAAGGCCATGTAGCTAGCAGTACCTCTGACCTCTGATTCAGCATCCTTCCTGCCATTCCATTGGGTTTAGGGAGATTTTGCAAATGGCTTTAGGTCTGACAAATCTGAATATCAAAATGGGTCTCTATCTCCTCGTGTTGCTTCATAGTAACTCTGATTCTATTCACCTCAAGGGACTGGGTTTCTAATGTGGGTGTTGCCACTATTCCTTCTGTCCACTTTCTTTCTTTTCAAAGGCTCTCCTCTTCACTGTATGAGCACAAACCAGAATGGCACTTTGTATGTCTCTTGGTATTCTTACTGCAAAACTGAAAATCTGGCACTACCTAATACCAATGTTAAATTCGTACATGACCAAAGAGAAAGGAGGTAGCAATCAGCCATGGTCTGGCGATCATTGTTCAGATAGATATTCCAAGGAGTTGAAATTATAAGTTAAAACTTGAGAAGGAAACAGAGTTCTCAGTTTCAACAATGAGAAGAGAGGTCCCAGCAGTCACCTCTTGAGCAGTCACTGTGGTCCCCACTGTTGTTGAAAAGACTCTCAAACTTCTCAGGAATTAAGGCAATGCCCACTATCCTCTGAAACTTTCTGAAGAGGCTTTCTGACTGAAACTTCATGTTTCACGGAAGTTTTATAAATAACCACTCAATGAATGGCAACCTCACTGAGATTCCCCCTCAGTTCGAGGGCTTCCCAGGTGACGCTAGTAATAAAGAACATGACTGACAATGCAGGAGACATAAGAGACACAGGTTTGATCCCTGGGTTAGAAAGATCCCCAGGAGGAAGGCATGGCAACCCACTCCAATATTCTTGCCTGGGGAATCCCATGGACAGAGCAGCCTGGCAGGCTACAGTCCATAGGGTCTTACAGAGTCAGACATGATGGAAGCGACTTAGCACAGCATACACAGCATACTGGTTAGGATTTCCCTGGTGGCTCAGTCAGTAAAGAATCCTCCTGAAATGCAAAAGATCTGGGTTCCACCCCTGGGTGGAGAAGATCCTCTGGAGAAGGAAATGGCAACCCACTCCAGTATTCTTGCCTGGAGAATACAATGGACATGAGAGGCTGGCGGGCTACACTCCATAGGGTCACAAAGAGTTGCACACAACTGAAGTGACTTACCACACACACAATTATTAGATCGGAGAGGCAATTTCAACATTAGATCCACATAGTACAGTTTCTTCCTCTACTAGGAAGTTATGGACTGTAAGAGGGTTCTGTTTTATTTATACTATTTATCAAAATGCACAAAACTTAGTGGATTTAGTAGAAGTTACTATACACACTTAGAGGAACTAAATAACTGACTCTCGTCTTCCAGATAAAGACACCAACTTAAAAATTACAGACTACTATATTTCTCAGTAAATTCAATATGATTATTGAAGTAGTCATCTTTGGTCTACCTACCCAAGGAGGTCAAGTAAAAATGAATACATTTTTGGTTTTCTTTAGAAATGTATCCTCTAAAAATATTTTCTAGAAGTCTTCTGTGTGACAAATCGTTTCTGAATCTTCTACTTCAACAAAAGCAGCTATTTATCCCACTTTTTTTGAAAACAAAACAATAAATGGGCATAGATAAGTCAGGCCAGGTACCAGGTTACCCTTTTTATTAGAGCTTCTGGAAGAATTATTCCAAGAACTCTGGCTTTAGGGACTGTCCTCGTTGTCTTTCTTCCCACATCAGTTCAGTTCAGTCGCTCAGTCATGTCCGACTTTTTGCAACCCCATGAAACGCAGCACACCAGGCCTCCCTGTCCATCACCAACTCCCAGAGTTCACTCAAACTCACGTCCATCGGATTGGTGATGCCATCCAATGGCATTCTCTGTTGTCCCCTTTTCCTCCTGCCCCCAATCCCTCCCAGCATCAGAGTCTTTTCCAATGAGTCAACTCTTCTCATGAGGTGGCCAAAGTACTGGAGTTTCAGCTTTAGCATCATTCCTTTCAAAGAAATCCCAGGGCTGATCTCCTTCAGAATGGACTGGTTGGATCTCCTTGCAGTCCAAGGGACTCTCAAGAGTCTTCTCCAACACCACAGTTCAAAAGCATCAATTCTTCGGTGCTTAGCTTTCTTCACATGGAAGAAGCTAAAAAATATTCATGAAAGATTGAGTAGGGCCAATTTTCTACGAGTCAAAACAACAGCAACATCAATATTTCAGGGTCTGCAAAAACATGGCCATTCTCTTGCCTTGAAAAAATTGTTAGAAATCATTGCATTAAAAAAAATCATTGCATTTTAATGAATTCAAAATAACTCAAGAGATTTTGAAACTGTTTGGGTTCTGAAAGTGCAGAGATAAATCAGATTTTTTTATAACTTCTATTTGAGTAAAATAGATCTGATACTGTTCCTCTACAGACCCCTGGCAGGATGAGGCATAAGGTAACGGGTGATCTTTTCATCACGGTCCTGGAGGACTCCTGGTTTCAAGGCAGTTTCAGCTGTCACAGTTGCTTAGAGTTTACTGAGCTGTTTTTAGTTACTCATTCAAATATTCATAAGAAGTGTGGACCACAGTTTGCTGTCTGGTAACAACTTCATTTTCGACTCACACTCAGCTTGTCCTTGTGGATTGCTTCTTTCACCCAGATTGGGCTTTCTGCAGTCACGTGGCCTTTCAAGGATAATGGAGTTTCCTTGGGAGTAAGCAAAAGAAGCGTGTTCCATCTTTTATCTTTGCTTGGCTGGATAATGAAAATAATTACAGAAGACAGTTATGGATTATCAAAGAGACAAGTGAAATAATCAAACCTATATCAAGAATGGCTTTGTGCTACCCAAGAAGGCAGATCATTTAATTATTTACCTTGTGAGACTATGAACACCCCAGGAAATCCTAAAACGGCAACACAGTAGTGCAAATATTTACTCAACAATATTCTTGAATACAGTAATGAAAATATGTATAATCTCATGATATGTTTTTGAAAGAAACCAAGGGACTGTATCATTTCTTAGCACAGGAGAAAAATCCCTTCATTATGATATCTTCATTATTTGATTAAAATGCTAGTTAAATAAATCTTTTAGGTAGACGGATTGTACTGCTTAGTTGGAAGCCAATATCTAACGCTGGAATTAGCTGCAGTAATACATGAATTACTGAAAATAAGCAACAGTATAATATACAAAGTGCTATTATTTAATTAAACTATGACATGAGCTGCACACTGTCATTTTATGATCTACATCCTCTATGTTAATAAAAAAAAAAAAGACTTGTCAGTCAAGATACATTTCTAAAATAACAATGCTTTGACATTAAAATTCTGAATTATTCTGGCTGTAATGTACAGTATATTTAGAGAAAGGAATAAGGGTATTTTTTAAACAATTTATTATTTACATTAAATAATGCTCATTTTACAAAATCTATGCCTTTAATTCCATTGAATTTTCAAAACCTTTTTGTTAAAATTACTTTACATTTACATAGTTCTTCTAAACATGAATTTATACCATGGTGCTTCTGAGACCATTTGAAATATTCTAAAAATACCAAGCAGGTAAATTCTGTATTACTTTATTTAGACTGGGGGGTAAAAATAACCCTGTTTGAGGCAAAGAAAAAGGAATTTCAGTCTCACAGTGACTGCCAGATAAAAACCTGGAAAAGATCATTAATCTCATTTGTTTTCATTAAAGCAACACTTGTCATCACACCTTTAGTTAAGAAAGCGCCAACATTTATACCAGCAATTATGTATCAGCAAAATTAGTTCTAAAAAGTGAATCTCCTGCTACTATAAACCCTGTTTTTGCCACAATCTTTATATGCTATGACGAGGAGGGTCAATGTTATGAATTCTTGACAGAATAAACAACTGCTTGAATAATGCTTGACAGGCACTGGAGTATAATATGAATTCCTAAATAAAGTACCAACATTTTCATGTATCTAATGTAATGTTTTATCCTTCAAAGGAAGATTTTTTTTTTTTTTTTGCTGACATATTTCTTCCATCTTTATAAGGAGAAAGTAAGAGAAAATGTAAATATTCACCTATTTCTGTTCATCTTTTTTCACAGCTCCATGAGTGAACACTCTCTTCAGGGTGGAGATCTCAAGCTCAAGTGGGTTGTAAAGGAATCCCGTGTTGGCAGCATGCTGTGCTTTAAAGAGAGGCAATGAAAATTAAGTCTCTTTTAATCAGAAGAGCTAGCTTTAGTGATGTGAAGGAATCTGACACTTGTGGTCTAGCCCATGTGTAAAAGGCTAGTCTTCATGGATTCTGACCAATATTTCAGAAGTACCCCCTGACTAAATTTTTTTTAAAATTACAAACACAGAGAAGTAAATTACTGAGATTTAGTAGGATTTTACTTTTTTAAAAAATATATGTACTATGGTTGCATCACTCATAGTATTAAAAGTAATCTTCTGTAGCCCACCAGCCAAGGAAAAATCCATAAAGCTCATCCCTCCTAGAGCAGTGAAATAACTTCCAAAGGGGACGTCTCAGTGCCAGGTTGTTCATCAGACAAGATGCTGGCAAACCTCATAATAACAATTTTTATTGAGGACTTCATAGTGTCAAGCACTTTACAGATACCATCTTATTTAGTATTCACATTATCCTGGCAAGGTAAGATGATCTCCATTTTTTAAATGAGAAGACTGAGATTCAGAGATATGTCTGAATATGTGAAACATCCAAGGGTGTGCCCTTAGCAAGTGGCAAAGTAAAAACTCAAACCCAGATTATATAAGTCCAATCCCCATTCTCCTTTCACTATGAAATCTTGCTTCATGATTAGAGGTAATTGAATTAATAGTTAATGGGCACTATTCTTTCCCCTGGGACGTGTGGCGACAACTATTTCAGCAATGTGACATTATTCAAAGAGAGCCTCTCTATAAATGTAATTCAAGTGCATGTGAACTTGAAGAGAAAACCCAAAGAGACAAGCTGATTTTGACCCTCGCTGCAGCTGCCGAGGGGGACTTCTAAGAGTGGGAAGAAAGAAGCAAACATAGAAGAAAAAATATCTGTGCAAAAATTGCAAAAAGAGATAGTCTTATAAAGAACCTCTGTCACTGAGTGGCTGAAGGCAATTTGCAGCATTCATTTTAAGGAGAAGTTGATAGACCATGTATACATAAAATAATCTATGCAATAATGGATTGAGCTAGAAGAATTAGCACAATAGAAACATAGGTGATAAGTCGTGGCAAGTTCAAGAACCATGCTTGGAACACCAGAAAATGAAAACCTTCAGCCATTAGTACATAACCAATGATAGAAGGAAATGATGGCCCCTCCATCAGAGAGATTGACAGGTATCCATGCAGAGTCACTACAGTGGAGCAGAAGATACTACTGAGTCAGATACTGAGGGAAGGGAGTTCATGGCAAGACCAGATATGAAATACAGCCATTGTCATTCTTGGCTAAGCGTTCAACCATCCCAGTCTGATGAAAAGAAACTGGAAGTCAGTGTGCCAAAACTATGTCATAATTGATCCATAGCACCATTTGAAGTTCCTGCATATGTGTATATTTGGGTATAAGTCATTTTCAAAACTTTACATAGTTTACCCCAGTCTGTTTAAATGTTTTAGTCTTTATGAAATCACAAGTCAAACATCACTTGAAGTAAAAGTTAACAAAGAGACTGAACTAAATACACCAAAATGACAGTTGAAAGCATCATCCTGATACCCAGATAAGGATAGACCTCATATAACAACAGCTAACCCTTTATTAAGGGCTTCCCAGGTGGCTCAGTGGCAAAGAATCTGCCTGCCATTTCAGGAGACACAGGCTCAGTCTCAGGAGGGGAAAAGACTCCCTGGAGAAGGAAATGGCAACCCACTCCAGTATTCATGCCTGGGAAATCCCATGGATAGAGGAGCCTGGTGAGTTACAGTCCAAGGGTTGCAAAAGAATTGGACATGACTGAGTGAGCACACATGCACGCAATCCTTTGTTAAATACTCACCAGGTTTTAATAATTCTAATGTTTAAAATAATCCTGCAAATAACTTAATATATCTCTTTATGAAGAAAAGGAAGAGAAATTAAGACTCTCTCAAGGTTTTCCAGTTATTGCTTACATAGTCAAGATTTGAACCCAAGATGGTTAGTCTTCAAAATCCATGCCTTTCACCCTGCTAATAAGTTGCCTGTAACCCAAGGTTAAAAATCAGCTTCTGGGGGATGGACCTGTGCATTGTCTATTAATCGGTGCTTACGTCTCCTCTTAATTAAGGTACAGGCCTG